>NC_139966.1:477500-480000 GCF_963993115.1 Abramis brama | reverse complement strand
ACTACCGACAGTGAGTGTGTTTTGTGTGCATGTGAGTGTATTAGACCTGCACTTGCATCCTCAGACCTGCTCGCTCATACACCAGCGCTTCCTCTGCAATCGACGCATAGTGTGGTTCGAGTCGGATTGAGAACAGCTCCCAATGTCGTTCAGAAATCGTTTCTGTAAGTATATACATATAAATAAATATATATCGTCGCCGTCGGGCGGAAACCACGCGCCGCCGCATTTGTCGAACACTAATTCACCGTGCCAGGATAAAACCCGACTTCAGAACAATGCATAGCGCCACTCGTCGTGGTGTGCCAAAACACTTAATTATAAACTTCAACATTTCATTTAAAACAATCTCAAAACGCTTTGTGACATTTTGAAAAGCCGTGAATGCATTACTGCCACTGGAACCATGAACGTAACAGAATACTGGTTCTGATTTTATTGTTTGTCGTTTAAAGGGACTATGTGTAGCTTTTTAGGTATTTTATTATCTAAAATCAATATTTTTATTAATAAATATGCCCTCAATGGTGTACAAATACCTCTGCCAATGATCAGACTAATCCTCGTAAACGAAGAATTTATTATCTTTATACACATGGGACGGGTAGGTCCACGGAGGCTTCCATGTAGTTCCGCCATCTTGAAAAACTATAATAGCAGAGAGGGACAAAAAGTACGAGGACAACGCGTTTCCACAACGCGTTTCGTTCAGAGCCAGGCGTCACGTGACTGAAGCCAGCAGAAGCGGAGGAGCAGAGCTTTGTTCACAGTATTTGTATTTATTCAAGACATTGTGATGTCTGTTTCAAAAACTGACCACTGAGATGAACCGCTCTTGCAAAGTGCCTGAAAACAACATTTCTGGACTTCTGGAAATAACAGAAATACAGAAATAAACAAATAATGAATGCGAAAGATAAATAAATCCACACTTCAGTTGTTAACACAGAAGTTCCCCCTCAGGCGACAGCAGCTCCTCTAGCTCATCAAGGCCAAACTCCTGCTCTTCTGTCCGGATTAAATGAGCTCTGACGTTCGGCATGCTAACGCTATGATATGACGTAGCCAGCACGTGGACTCCATGTCGTGGAGGCTTGGTTACGTTTTTAACCAATGATACATCAGATATTTACTTGACAGCGCTTTCAGCCAATCGTTTGTTTGACCAGAGATCTTACGGCATTAGACGCTATGCTGCTGCGCCCCAATAATAGGCTTGTTTGAGATGAGCAAAATCTGCGCAGAACCGATCACCGGTGATCAGAGCGAGATGCATGCCGGTTAGACATGTGTCCGAGTGCGGTCCGCCTGGCTCTGATGTCATGCTGACGTATGTCTGAATCTCTGGCGAGCGCAAGGCGGAGGTGTCGGATTCTGCAGTCGCGCGCAGTTGCTCTCCACCGACTGCGCTGATCAAAAGCATGATGGGAAACGACTTGCTGACGACACAGCTTAATGCTCATTGGCTTAAACAACCGTGATGAATTGTTCTCTTTTAAAAAAAATTATTTTAAAACTCTGATATCATGTTTTTATGTGTATAAATTATGTGTTAGTATTCCCAAACTCTCTGACAGTGACACTATGGGTTATTTGATTGTTGTCATAGGCCTATTTATAAAAATATATATAAAACATGTCTGTAATTAAAGTAAAAATTATTTATAAACATATTTGGTATGTAATTAAATGGGTGTCTTGTTCGTTATAATTATTTTCATATAAAAGCAACAGAACTTAAATTACATCCAGTTTATTAGCAACACTGTGCACGAGCGTGAATCCCGTGAATCCCGCGATATCCATCTTATATTATATTTAGAAGACGCTTTTGTCCGAAACTTACAAAAAAAGGAACAAAGCAATTCGTCAAATATCATTCATAATACTGGTTAGACAATAATAATGAAGTGCTAAGATTATTACAAATAAACAAAAGATTTTGATGCTCGTCATTCATATTAAATAGTAGCCTCTATTCCACCCCATACCCGCTACAATTGAGAATCACTTTACACATGCAGACGCAAGACAATTTGATGTGTTCCACTTAATATTTAATAAAACAATATAAAATATGATTCGTTAACAACGGTCTCCTGGTGTTCTTCTAAAACGAGAGCGAGCCACAAATCCGTGAGTACAGTTTACAAACCCGCAGGGCTCTCAAGTTTTGAACTGAGTTCAGAGTGAGATTTTGGCGGCGGCCGCAGGGGTTTGGTGGGGACAGGTGTCTCCTATCTCATAAATGACACATATTCTTACAAATAAAACACAGTAATTTGCACAGTAATCTGCACAGTCATTTTAAAAAATCTAAACATGTTAATAAAAACATTACTATTAGTAGTCTTATAAAATTAAATCAGGCAATCATACATTTGACAATTTTATATTTATATATGAATGTCAAGAATTCAGAAGTGTAGGTAGGCTATATATAAATAATATACAATTAAATTATGCTTATTTTAAATGTATTGTGCAGCTAGGTATAAAA
>NC_139966.1:445000-472500 GCF_963993115.1 Abramis brama | reverse complement strand
GGTTACTGGGGAAAAGCAGATACTGGCAGATACAAATATATTATATTTATATATTAATGTCAAGTATTCATAAGTGTATATAATTATATAGCCTACACTACACAGAAATAATATACAATTAAATTATGCTTATTTTAAATGTACTGAGCAGGCTAGGTATAAAAAAATATAGGCTTTTAATAATCTTTCAGTGCGCAAAACCATGATAATCTGAAACTCTTCAAAACAGAGGCACAAAGCGCGTATGCGCATCGCGGGCGCAGAATGATGAGCTCAAAGCAACATGGAGTCACAGTGTGCAGCGCAGCGCAAGTGCGCATTTAAAGGAACACTCCACCGCTGGAAAGATGAATGTGTATTTAAAATAGGTCATTTATGTAGAAGAAATGTGAAATTATTTTTGAATTTGGAGCTTTCTAGACTGAGAAAAGCCAGAAAATGTATTTTTGGCTCATGTGGATGAAAGACAACAACTCCCAGAATGCACTTGCTTCGCTGCCCAAGGAGGCCACTCCCAAGCCACGCCTACCGGTAAGAGAGCGCAGTTGAAAACAACAAAGCTACTAGCGAGTCTCTGTGACGAGTCTGCCTGGGATTTCGAAATCCCAAAATGTCCGGGATGGGCCGCGGGAGAACGGTGCGAGGCCGGTGGCGTGATTACTGAGACGCGCCGGTCTCGTGGGCTAAGTTATCTCTCACGGAGGAGCGGGTATCTTCTTAGCAATGGTAAAACGCACATCAACCGATCACTTGTTTAGCGTTCATGTAAACACTACATTCAGATTCACCAATCGGAATGAATTCAGTTAGATTGAAACAAGAGGTGTGCATGTAAACAATGAATGGCGACCGCAGAACGCAAAAGCCGAATCCCAGACATTTTTAACAGTCTCGCCCGCCGGACAAGTCCGGGAAAAAGAGGATGGTAACCCCTACTACTCAGCTTTCTCCTACTACTCAGCTTTCTCCACAGAACAAGAGCCTGCTAGCTTAGCTTCCAAAGAAAGACGGCTGACACTGTGTACATTCTGTGAGTGAGATCCCTCTATGGGCGGGCTGAACACATGCGGGACAGCCCCTACTACTGGCTGTAGTCTCTCTCATCTGGCCAGAAAATCCTCCGATGACGCAAAATAACGATTTTTGCATCATCTGAGGATTTTTTTCCAGACAAAAAGTACATAAATCTCTCGTCTCAGGGGGATATGAGGGTGGAAACACGGTAATTCGAAAATACTCCAGGTTTTCTACTGATACAAAGCTTAATGCTAAATCCTGAAGTATCCCTTTAAAAGTTCACGGCACAAAGCGAAGAAATGTGGAGCGCACAAATCCTGTATGTTATATCTGTCCAACAGTTTATTGATCATTTGTTTCTTCACTGTTTTAAATTCCAGTTATTGTGCGTTTGATGCCGATTTAGTCCTTGTGATGTGTGTGTGATCTAACAGGCACACGGTAGCGAGTCGTTTAAAAACAGCAACAAACTCCAACAATATAAAGTCATTTTATGCAAATCCACAGCCTTTTCTCTACAGATCATGCATTATAATGTGAATATATCATATTGGAGAGAGTTTTGCCGTGCATCCAGCCGGAAGAGGCGCCCGCGCTGTTTGAATACTGAATGGAGAATGATTGACAGCCGCAGAGGAGGGAAAACGAGTTACGTATACTTTAATGATGTAAATAGACTTCTGTCCCTCACATTAAGCTATGGACTTCTGGGCCCAGTTTTTCAAAAGTAATCCAGTGGGATTTCGGATCACGGATTGGATCAAATCTTGGAAATGGGTTTTTCAAAAGCTAAGAGAGATTCTGAACTAAAATCAGAGCATAAAATCCGATCTTACATTTGATCTGGATCAAACCTGCCCTTTGGGTTTTTCAGAACTTTGAACTTGGTTTGGGAAAACAGGATTATCCTGATCCCATCAGAAGGGTGGATTCAGTTGTGATTTTTCGAACCAAATAAAACCAGAGAGTTTTTTTTTTTAAGTGAATGATCACAAAATCAATGTTTACTGATGATACATTTCTTCATATTTGAAGCAAATATGAAGCATGTCACATCTAATGAGATATGGTAAAACAAAAAAATCTACAATTTAACATTATAACAAAACAGGGCTGCCAACTCTCACGCATTGAGCAATTGACACTTTTCTCACGCTCTCACGCCACACATACATTTTCTCACGCACAGAAAAATTGCGGAGCAAAGAGGTACTTTTAACATTAAACTAATTCTCAGCTCTTAGATTCCGTCAATTTTATTACGAAATTCAGACAAAAATACGTTTGACGCTTGTAAATGTGACGTGACAGATCGCTGAGCGCCTCAGTTCAAGTGCACGTGAACCGATCATCTGTTACTTTTTTATTTAAAGATGAAGTACAACTTACCGAAAGTATACATAATATCGACCAATTAGTGTTTTTCAACCACGGACAGAGGTCAACATAACAGCAGGAGAACAATTATGTCACATAACGTTACCGTTACCTTTATTAAACACAAATAAACACACACTCACACACACTAACATACACACTCTCACACACACACACTCACACAGAGCCGGAAACTCACACACGCTCTAACACAGTGGTTCCCAAATCACTTTTATAGATGATTTCTATTAAAAAAGTGGAAAAAATATATAGGCTCTAACGTTATATATTTTTGTTGCAATTAATTTAACCCTTTCGCGCGCACGATCACACCGGTGTGATTTAGAACGGTCAGTGCATGACGTGAAATTCAAATGTGCTTTCGCGCGTCGGCTGGCGCTGAGCCAGAGACAGGCGCGCTCAGAGCTGTCATACAACAACTGTTCAGTGTTTTCAACCACATAATGTTTATTTTAGGTTTCAGACATATAAGTAGGCTACTAAAAAACAATACATTTAGAGTTTGTAAAACACACACTGATGTCAAAGGAAGAGGCAATAATAATCCTTTCCATTATAATTAGACACGTTTTATTCATATCAGATACACATTGTGTAAGTAACTTTAAAGTTTACTCTATTCATCTCCCAGTTCACCAGCCACTTACTTTCTAACAAATGTGTGAATATTTTGAATAAAAAAGGAAAAATGACATAAAAGCAGATCATCATTCATTCAGCTCTGTTGCTGCTGCGGTATGACACGTGACAAGCAATGACGCGTCACCATGGAAACAATAAAGTGACACTTTCTAAATAACGGTCGCCTTGAAATAAAGTCGATTTGCTGGTGAGGTGGAGTGGGGGAGGAGCGCATTTATCATGGGGGAACCCCTGCTCTAACACACACACACACTTGTCTAACCCCTGCTCTAACCATAGACTGTAAAAAAAGAGGCTCTAACACACACACACTTCCACTCACAGGCAGTGACGTGCGGTCTGGGTAGGCAAACTAGGCACTGCCTACCCTGCCAAAATTCAAAAATAAAATTGTTTATTAAATAATAAACTTGTATTTGTATTTTTACTGTTTATTCTTGTGATTTATATATGCAATATGTGTGTTATTCCAATTATTTAGACGTTATGATGACAAATGTAGCAGTTACGCATAATCAAATAAAAAACAAATCGTAGAATAAGCAGTGCTTTTACTGTCCATTCATTGCAGACGGCAAGCGAAAAACCCATGTTGCGCATGCGCACTTCGATCCTGTATTCTTTAACATGTACGTCAAAAAGCACAAATCTGCTGTGCCTTTGGACGTAAATATGGTATGCCCGTAACATCTCCGTAACATATCAGACACGGACCAATTAAAATCGAGATATTACTGGACATTTGCGCAGCTAACGTCATTAACGTTACACCACAGCTAGCCTGCCTAATCCCCGCGCCAAATTCAAAGCCAAAATGACAGCACCGGAGTTAAAAGGCCGTCATCACAGAGTTAAATGTTTTAAATTGAGAGCCAGAGACTTTGCAAACTGAAGGCCGGTAAAGATGAGTTTTACAAAGCTGTGATCGACGTCTTCACGAGGAAAGAACGGCGGATGAATTTTATGTAGGCTACAAATAATCTACCGATTGGTGAGTCAAAAACTATTTTGGGCTTAATTGAATTGATAAATATGGTTGAATTAATGCAAGCCATTTGCCTTCATATTCAATTGAGCAGTGTGTGATTTTACTTTTACTTTTGGCCGCTGTGCAACAATAAGGATTAATAATGGTTGCATTCTATAATGCTGGAGTGGACATAAACTACTGTTACCGGTGTGTGCTTGTGCCGCGCTTGTGTGTGTGCGCGACGTGCGTGCGTGTATGTATGTGTGTGTGTATGTGTGTGTGAGAGAGAGAGAGAGAGAGAGAGAGAGAGAGTGAGAGTGAGTACACGCGATATACATCCTGATTTGTACATTTCTTGATATGCCGCGCTTGTGCGTAATGTTTACTGTTATTATGTATTATTAGCCTAAACAATAAATCAGGTAATCTGGCTTTCATAACTCAGTGCCTAGCCTCTTTAAGACATCACCGCACGTCACTGCTCACAGGCAGACACACACACTCACTTGCTCACACTCGCGCACACACACTATCACTTACACAAACAAACACTCACCTGCACGCACACACTCACACTCTCTCACACAGACATGGACACTCGCACACACACACATACTTGCACGCACACACTCGCAGAAACACACACGGACACTCACACACACTCACACACACTCGCGCACACACACACACACACACACACACACACACACACACACACACACACACACACACACACAAACACTTTCTCTCTAACTCACACTCATACACACACACTCACGCACACACGCTCAAACACACTCACAAACACTCTACACTATGAGAGGCCGTTTGAGACAAAACCCACTGAAACACTTGCAATACACATTGAAAACTTACGATACACACTGAAACACTTGCGCGTACATGTGAAACACTATATGTGCATATATATGAAAGACATGCGGTTACATAGAAACTCTTTGCATATACCCTGTAATCGCCCACGTACTGTTGTACCTGCACAAAGACTGCACTTTCAAACATTCGCGCGTGTGAGAGAGCACAAACATTTTCAGTGTGTCCGGAAGTCATTTCATTGCAACCGGAAGTTTGGTTCATTTGGAAACAGAAGCGCGGTTTATTTATCACTGTAAAGATGTACAATTCTTAGTTTCATTCATGGTAGTAACATGAAAAATGAGCCATAATCTAGTCACTAGTGGAATATTGCTGCAATCTCCGGGACAAACTAACACTTAATAACATGAAATTTTAACAAAAGCCACTAGATTTCAAACATAGCCCACAATCAGACATCATTTCAATGTATTTATTTATTTTGTTTAGCTATAGTAAGTGTGAGCTTAGTCATCAAGTGTCATACCATTTAAATGAATGGAATTTTTTTTTAATGTAAGAAAAGGTCAAGAATAATTTGTAACCTTTGTCCAATTTTGATCTTGTCACAGCTCCCTGAAAACTATCAACAAAACGGACAACATCTGCTATTCTTACTTTTGTCAGATATATTATATATATATATATATATATATATATATATATATATATATATATAATATATTAGGGCTGGGTATTGACACAAATTTCACAATTCGATTCGATTTCGATTACGATTCGATTCGATTCAATATCGATTATTTTGGCTACATTGCAAATTTTTTCAAGGAAAATAAATCTCTGAACTAATGCTGTAAACTATGGGAGTCAGTTGTAGCCTATAGGTTTCATTAGCCTACTATAATATTGAAGGTAAAAAATAACTAATTTGTATACAAACACTTAAAATACACTTATTTATTTTTATAATAATAAAGTTATATGAAATTATATACAAATTTAAATGGTGGCTGTCATAAAAAAAACTTTCCAGATTTATTCAAACATGCATTAAATATTGAAGAACATTAAAAATTATAATGAATATGTAATATGGTGCATATGTTTAACAAAATGCTCCTCTCTAGAGTTAATTTCTCTAGCTGACTAACGAGTTTATGGTCACTGGATATGTTTTTTCTGAGGTAAATGTGACGTTACATGACATTGTTTACTAACGTCTTTCCACGGTTGAAACACTGATTGAGCGATTCCATGTGACGATACGGACTTCGATAAGTTGTACTCTACCTTTTAGCACACTTTCAGATGCTCATTCATGTTTATCTCGCGCTGTAACGGATATTATTAAGGCGGAAGAGAAGATTGTGTGCGCTCCGCGCTGCTGCTTTTCTTGAGCTGAGCAAGAGCGATCTCACGCCACAGCGCCAAAACGGTATTTATGTTTTTGAATTTCATAAGAACATGGACGTAATTTAAAATCTGAGACTTTGTTTCATATTAATAATAACAAAGCACAAAGATTATTGCGATTTATTGAATGGGATGCGCGCAACAATGTTCCATTCATTCATCACTGAAAACAGGATGACTAATCGATTCTTGGGATTTAAGAATCGATATCGTTTCGTAAAAATGAGAATCGATTAAAATCGAGAAATCAATATTTTTTACCCAGCCCTAATATATATATATTGCCACTGTTGCCTTTGGCTTGCAGTTGGGGATATTTTGGGGATATTTAATTTTATTTTATCAATCAATAAATTCCACTTGAAACAAACCTTGTTGTATTATTTTAATTTAATACTGTGAAGCTGCTTTGATACAATCTGTATTGTGAAAAGCGCTATACAAATATACTTGACTTGACTTGACTTGATGATATTAATGACAGAGAAAACAAGCTGTTCACAGTCCAAGTTACGAGGATTTCAAAAACAGCATGGACTTTGGAATCCAAAACACTCAAGGTTTTGGAATGGAATAGAAGCTTGCCTTCAAAGCATTTGTTTCTTTTGTTTAGTATCGCAATATCGCAAGTGTTACAGTGTGTATCGCAAGTGTTACAGTGTGTAGCGCGAGTGTTTCAGTGTGTAGCGCGAGTGTTTCAGTGTGTAGCGCGAGTGTTTCAGTGTGTAGCGCGAGTGTTTCAGTGTAGCGCGAGTGTTTCAGTGTGTAGCGCGAGTGTTTCAGTGTGTAGCGCAAGTTTTCAATGTGTATCGCGAGTGTTTCAGTGTGTAGCGCGAGTGTTTCAGTGTGTAGCGCGAGTGTTTCAGTGTGTAGCGCGAGTGTTTCAGTGTAGCGCGAGTGTTTCAGTGTGTAGCGCGAGTGTTTCAGTGTGTAGCGCAAGTTTTCAATGTGTATCGCGAGTGTTTCAGTGTGTAGCGCGAGTGTTTCAGTGTGTAGCGCGAGTGTTTCAGTGTGTAGCGCGAGTGTTTCAGTGTAGCGCGAGTGTTTCAGTGTGTAGCGCGAGTGTTTCAGTGTGTAGCGCGAGTGTTTCAGTGTGTAGCGCGAGTGTTTCAGTGTGTAGCGCGAGTGTTTCAGTGTGTAGCGCGAGTGTTTCAGTGTAGCGCGAGTGTTTCAGTGTGTAGCGCGAGTGTTTCAGTGTGTAGCGCAAGTTTTCAATGTGTAGCGCGAGTGTTTCAGTGTGTAGCGCGAGTGTTTCAGTGTGTAGCGCGGGTGTTTCAGTGTGTAGCGCAAGTGTTTCAGTGTAGCGCGAGTGTTTCAGTGTGTAGCGCGAGTGTTTCAGTGTGTAGCGCGAGTGTTTCAGTGTGTAGCGCGAGTGTTTCAGTGTGAAGCGCGAGTGTTTCAGTGTGTAGCGCAAGTTTTCAATGTGTATCGCGAGTGTTTCAGTGTGTAGCGCGAGTGTTTCAGTGTATAGCGCAAGTTTTCAATGTGTATCGCGAGTGTTTCAGTGTGTAGCGCGAGTGTTTCAGTGTGTAGCGCGAGTGTTTCAGTGTGTAGCGCGAGTGTTTCAGTGTGTAGCGAGTGTTTCAGTGTGTAGCGCGAGTGTTTCAGTGTAGCGCGAGTGTTTCAGTGTGTAGCGCGAGTGTTTCAGTGTGTAGCGCGAGTGTTTCAGTGTGTAGCGCAAGTTTTCAATGTGTATCGCAAGTGTTTCAGTGTGTAGCGCGAGTGTTTCAGTGTGTAGCGCAAGTTTTCAATGTGTATCGCAAGTGTTTCAGTGTGAAGCGCGAGTGTTTCAGTGTGTAGCGCAAGTTTTCAATGTGTATCGCGAGTGTTTCAGTGTGTAGCGCGAGTGTTTCAGTGTATAGCGCAAGTTTTCAATGTGTATCGCGAGTGTTTCAGTGTGTAGCGCGAGTGTTTCAGTGTGTAGCGCGAGTGTTTCAGTGTGTAGCGAGTGTTTCAGTGTGTAGCGCGAGTGTTTCAGTGTAGCGCGAGTGTTTCAGTGTGTAGCGCGAGTGTTTCAGTGTGTAGCGCGAGTGTTTCAGTGTGTAGCGCAAGTTTTCAATGTGTATCGCAAGTGTTTCAGTGTGTAGCGCGAGTGTTTCAGTGTGTAGCGCAAGTTTTCAATGTGTATCGCAAGTGTTTCAGTGTGTAGCGCGAGTGTTTCAGTGTGTAGCGCGAGTGTTTCAGTGTGTAGCGCGAGTGTTTCAGTGTGTAGCGCGAGTGTTTCAGTGTGTAGCGCGAGTGTTTCAGTGTGTAGCGCAAGTTTTCAATGTGTATCGCAAGTGTTTCAGTGTGTAGCGTGAGTGTTTCAGTGTGTAGCGCAAGTTTTCAATGTGTATCGCAAGTGTTTCAGTGTGTAGCGCGAGTGTTTCAGTGTGTAGCGCGAGTGTTTCAGTGTGTATCGCGAGTGTTTCAGTGTGTAGGGCGAGTGTTTCAGTGTGTAGCGCGAGTGTTTCAGTGTGTAGCGCAAGTTTTCAGTGTGTAGCGCAAGTGTTTCAGTGTGTAGCGCGAGTGTTTCAGTGTGTAGCGCGAGTGTTTCAGTGTGTAGCGCGAGTGTTTCAGTGTGTAGCGCGAGTGTTTCAGTGTAGCGCGAGTGTTTCAGTGTGTAGCGCGAGTGTTTCAGTGTGTAGCGCGAGTGTTTCAGTGTGTAGCGCAAGTTTTCAATGTGTATCGCGAGTGTTTCAGTGTGTAGCGCGAGTGTTTCAGTGTGTAGCGCGAGTGTTTCAGTGTGTAGCGCAAGTTTTCAATGTGTATCGCGAGTGTTTCAGTGTGTAGCGCGAGTGTTTCAGTGTGTAGCGCAAGTTTTCAATGTGTATCGCGAGTGTTTCAGTGTGTAGCGCGAGTGTTTCAGTGTGTAGCGCGAGTGTTTCAGTGTGTAGCGCGAGTGTTTCAGTGTGTAGCGCGAGTGTTTCAGTGTGTAGCGCGAGTGTTTCAGTGTGTAGCGCAAGTTTTCAATGTGTATCGCAAGTGTTTCAGTGTGTAGCGTGAGTGTTTCAGTGTGTAGCGCAAGTTTTCAATGTGTATCGCAAGTGTTTCAGTGTGTAGCGCGAGTGTTTCAGTGTGTAGCGCGAGTGTTTCAGTGTGTAGCGCGAGTGTTTCAGTGTGTAGGGCAAGTTTTCAATGTGTATCGCGAGTGTTTCAGTGTGTAGCGCGAGTGTTTCAGTGTGTAGCGCAAGTTTTCAATGTGTATCGCAAGTGTTTCAGTGTGTAGCGCGAGTGTTTCAGTGTGTAGCGCGAGTGTTTCAGTGTGTAGCGCAAGTTTTCAATGTGTATCGCGAGTGTTTCAGTGTGTAGCGCGAGTGTTTCAGTGTGTAGCGCGAGTGTTTCAGTGTGTAGCGCGAGTGTTTCAGTGTGTAGCGCGAGTGTTTCAGTGTAGCGCGAGTGTTTCAGTGTGTAGCGCGAGTGTTTCAGTGTGTAGCGCGAGTGTTTCAGTGTGTAGCGCAAGTTTTCAATGTGTATCGCGAGTGTTTCAGTGTGTAGCGCGAGTGTTTCAGTGTGTAGCGCGAGTGTTTCAGTGTGTAGCGCAAGTTTTCAATGTGTATCGCGAGTGTTTCAGTGTGTAGCGCGAGTGTTTCAGTGTGTAGCGTGAGTGTTTCAGTGTGTAGCGCGAGTGTTTCAGTGTGTAGCGCGAGTGTTTCAGTGTAGCGCGAGTGTTTCAGTGTGTAGCGCGAGTGTTTCAGTGTGTAGCGCGAGTGTTTCAGTGTGTAGCGCAAGTTTTCAATGTGTATCGCGAGTGTTTCAGTGTGTAGCGCGAGTGTTTCAGTGTGTAGCGCGAGTGTTTCAGTGTGTAGCGCAAGTTTTCAGTGTGTAGCGCGAGTGTTTCAGTGTGTAGCGCGAGTGTTTCAGTGTGTAGCGCGAGTGTTTCAGTGTGTAGCGCAAGTTTTCAATGTGTATCGCAAGTGTTTCAATGTGTATCGCAAGTGTTTCAGTGTGTAGCGCGAGTGTTTCAGTGTGTAGCGCGAGTGTTTCAGTGTGTAGCGCGAGTGTTTCAGTGTAGCGCGAGTGTTTCAGTGTGTAGCGTGAGTGTTTCAGTGTGTAGCGCAAGTTTTCAATGTGTATCGCGAGTGTTTCAGTGTATAGCGCGAGTGTTTCAGTGTGTAGCGCGAGTGTCTCAGTGTGTAGCGCAAGTTTTCAATGTGTATCGCAAGTGTTTCAGTGTGTAGCGCGAGTGTTTCAGTGTGTAGCGCAAGTTTTCAATGTGTATCGCAAGTGTTTCAGTGTGTAGCGCGAGTGTTTCAGTGTGTAGCGCAAGTTTTCAATGTGTATCGCAAGTGTTTCAGTGTGTAGCGCGAGTGTTTCAGTGTGTAGCGCGAGTGTTTCAGTGTAGCGCGAGTGTTTCAGTGTGTAGCGCGAGTGTTTCAGTGTGTAGTGCGAGTGTTTCAGTGTGTAGCGCGAGTGTTTCAGTGTGTAGCGCAAGTTTTCACTGTGTAGCGCGATTGTTTTTGAGTGTGTAGCGCGAGTGTTTCAGTGTGTAGCGCAAGTTTTCAATGTGTATCGCAAGTGTTTCAGTGTGTAGCGCGAGTGTTTCAGTGTGTAGCGCGAGTGTTTCAGTGTGTAGCGCGAGTGTTTCAGTGTAGCGCGAGTGTTTCAGTGTAGCGCGAGTGTTTCAGTGTGTAGCGCGAGTGTTTCAGTGTGTAGCGCGAGTGTTTCAGTGTGTATCGCAAGTGTTTCAGTGTGTAGCGCGAGTGTTTCAGTGTGTAGCGCGAGTGTTTCAGTGTAGCGCGAGTGTTTCAGTGTGTAGCGCAAGTTTTCAATGTGTATAGCAAGTGTTTCAATGGGTTTCGTCTCAAACGGCCTCTCATACTACACACGTGCACAGAGACACACATACTCTTGCACAGTCACACACAAACACTCTTACATACACACAAACACACACTCACACACTCACATACACTCTCTCACACTAAGGATGGCTGAAGCGAAACAGTCGTTCCGAAGCTTTGCGAGATCCCGAAGCGCAGATGTGTCGAAACACTGATCCGAAGCGTGATTCGAAACACCCATGTCACGTGACTATGACCAAACGAAGCCTCGAAGTGTTTCACTAAGTGTTTCATCAGGTGTGGTCCGCCGAATCAGCGTTTGATTGGAACGGTCGGGAACAGACCACACAATCGCACATCTGTATAAAAGTGAAATAAACGCATTTTGACCTCGTGGGTTTTTGTGAGAGGATTTTTTCAAAGGCTGGAGAAATTATCTGTAAAAAAAGAAGTAGGCTAAGTCCTTCCACAGCAGATAAATTAATATTTTTGAATAAAAATCTCTAAAAAAGTGAGACATTGTGGCTTGATTTCTTTTATTAATATTCATTTTTCATGACCAAAATAACATGCACAGTGAGGAGCCTATAGGTTACAAGCTTCACATATTAGAACATTATAATAATAAAAAAACAACACATTTTTTTAATGGCTCGTCAAGGTTGTTTCAGATCAACACCTGCAAGTGACCACTAGGTGTCACCGTTGAGACGGGTGTCGGATTGATTCGAAGCCTCGAAACAATATGGCACATTTGGTTCAACTGTTTCATTGGTTCACGAGGCCTCGATTTTGCCATCACTATCTCACACACACTCACATAAACACTCACACACAAAAACACTCACACACAAATACACACACACACTTGTTTTAGTCGGGATGTTCCTTTATCAATTACCCAGACTCCAGATCAAATGAAGAGTAAGTTTAATCTTTAATAGGCTCTTTCACAATGGTGTGCCCCCACACACACACACCACGCCAATCTCCACTTCCCACCTGCTGCACATGCGCATACATATACTAGGCAGGGTTGCCACTACTCCATAAAACCAACTATCATTACATCTTTTTTTTTTTTTTTTTTTTTTTTTGACATTACTAATAAACATTAATTGCAACCTTCCATTAAAGATACACATTTAAACTTCTAAGCAAAATACAAAAATACAAACATCATTTGAAAACACCTCTGTGATTATTCCAGTCTTTTGCAACAGTCTTTCAGCATGTTTCAATAAGTCTATCAGGGCATTTCCGTTCACGAACAGATCTTCTCAACGGTATCTCAGTCTTTTCAAGTTGTTCTAACTCAGCTGACAAATCTTTCAACAGATGTTGACGGTTCCTCCTTAACACAACACCACTTGTAGTTTCAACATTATAGGACCTTGGTTGAACTTGTTCAAGTACAATGCCTTTCTGATTCCAGGTATTAGTTTTATCTTTAAATCTGACCTCCTCACCAGCACGAAGTTCAGACAAATGATGAGTTCCTTGATCATAATAGATCTTTTGCTTAGCCTTTTGTTGTTCTTTGAATTCTTTAACTTTCTCACTGCCTTCTATCACAAGAAGATCCTTAGACATAGGTAAATTAGAACGAAGACGTCGTCCCATCAACAGATATGCCGGGGAGTTTCCACACTCAAGAGGAGTACTACGATAAGCAAGCAGTCCCATGTAAAAACTGCTTCCACCATCTCTTGCCTTTTGCATCAACCTTTTCACAACTCCAACTGATTTCTCCACAAGTCCATTAGACTGGGGAAAATATGGGCTCGATGTTGTATGTCTGAAGTCCCAGTCTTTTGAAAAACTCTGGAAACTAGCATTAACAAATTGAGGGCCATACTCCTGTGTTTAAGCTCCGTAACATACTGATCAATTGTTTCTCCGCTTTTCTGCATGCACGTGAAAAATCGATGCCTTTCATAAGTAACATTTCTCTTGGGTATGCAAAACGCTTCAAATTGATCCATTATCGGCTGCAACTTCAAACTCTCTCCTTCTTCAAAAGTGAAATTATTATATACTTCCAAAGCTTCATCACCAACCACATGAAGAAATAATGATGCTTTCATTTTCTCGGACTTACGATCTCCATCAATCGCAGATAAATATAGAAGAAATCGTTGCTTAAATCGTCTCCAATTTTCAGCAACATTACCGGACAATTGAAGCTTCGGAGGCGGCTGTAATCCTTCCATCTCCTCTGTTTTCTCGTCACACGTGTATATGTAATCCACAAACTTTCACTTCTGAAATCACTTCTGACACCATGTTTTAGTCGGGATGTTCCTTTATCAATTACCCAGACTCCAGATCAAATGAAGAGTAAGTTTAATCTTTAATAGGCTCTTTCACAATGGTGTGCCCCCACACACACACACCACGCCAATCTCCACTTCCCACCTGCTGCACATGCGCATACATATACTAGGCAGGGTTGCCACTACTCCATAAAACCAACTATCATTACAACACTCACGTACACACTCTCACACAAACACGGACACACGCACACTCACACTCTCTCACACAGACATGGACACTCGCGCACACACACACACACACACACTTGCAGACACACAGGGACACTCGCGCTTACACACACAAACACACTCACTCACTCACTCTCACACACACACACACACACACACACTCTCTCTCTCTGAGCGGACGCTGTGAGTGAGTGGGTGGAGTCGGCGTGTGTGCGTGAGAGAGCTGCGGTGCGAGTGAGTCTATTCTTTCTTTCTTTCTTTCTACACTGTCCCTGTTTTGGGGTTTTTGGTTTAAAAATTGTTTGAAAAGAAAACAAAGAAAGTTTAAGGAGTGGGGGTTTGAGGAACGCTGTTAACCGGCGTTTTTTGCTGGTTAGCAATGGCGGGTCCAAGCCAAACAAAGTTTGAGCAGCTTTCACGCAGGCACGGGATAAAACTCGCGCCTGTGATGAACTGCTCTGTGGAGGATTGTAGTTTGGCTGTGGGTAACGCTGTTGGTTTTAATAGCATAATATCTGCTTCTCGAATGAACAGTGCTGTGGTCATCTTCCTTGATACCATTGAGAACGTAAACAGTGTAGTGCAGACCGGAGTAGTAATTCAGGACACTTTTACTCCAGTAATACCGCTGGTTCAGCCGGCAAGAAAGATAACATTATCGAATGTACCACCTTTCATTAAAGATGAGCTCTTGATTAATGAATTGTCTAGGCATGGAAAAGTTGTCTCACAAATGAAAAGGATCCCATTAGGTGTAAATCGCCTTTGCTTAAAGGGGTCATGACATGTTTTTTCTTTTCTTTTATTATGTTCCCTTAGGTGCAATTATAGTACTACTATAGTTTTTTGGGCAAAAAACGTTTAAAATTTAGTGATTTATGACCTTTTCCCACTCTGTTTCTCATGCTGATTCAAACAGTCTGTTTTGGGGGTGTTTCCCCTTTAAGAGTTCAGTGTTAACACCCACTGTTATGATTGGATAACGTCAGTGCCTATGCATCAACTGTTAACGCCCCCTTGTCAAAACGTGCAGATTTTGCGGAGCTGTGTTTACCGTTACCATAGTAACGGGTGATGCGTGCGAGGGTTAGGGTGTTGATGTTTGAGTCGGAATCAGAGGAAATTACCCATCAACACAACCAGAGCCCGTATACGGAGAGCCTGCCCACTCCCTATTAAGCTCTATTGTACCGAATTTTGGTTGTAGTTCCACCAGAGTTCCACTGGGGGCGATCGCCATGAGTGCAGAATGAATGGGAGTCAATGGGGCTAGACGGCTAAATGTGTCTCTCTCACCCGATTGCCGTTGAGAAATCTCAGATCTGATTGTAGATTTTGCAAGTTCAACATGGGTTTTAGGTCGAAAGTTGAATGAACGAGTACTTATGTCCTTTTGATTTCTAACAGGTTGAGTTGCTGTTGCCCATAACACGCTAGCATTCTGCTAATGAATGCTGATTGGTCAGTGAAGGACTGATTACGACCAGAGATACCGCTTGATGGCATCGTGTCATCGGCAGCGGGACCAGAAACAAACAAAACAAAAACTCTTCTAGCACGTGTGTTTACCTGTGTCAGCTGTGTTGTCAATGCCTCGAGTGAAAAGAAAGTGCAGAGCGCGACAAACAGAGTGACTGAAGGAATGCCGTGAAGCAGTATCTCTGGTCGCACGATGTGTATGACGTCATTGACACTTTAAAAGACTTTTTAAAGCAAATAAGTGACTCAAAAAAATCTAACACCCAGCAATGTGTAATTTATTTGCATCTCCTTTCGAATACAACATTCAAATTACTAGAAAAAAAATTATATCCTGAGAAACGTGGATTTTTATTGGTATAGCGCCATAGACCTCCATTAATTCTGCACTCGTCCTGTGAGCGCCCTCATATGGAATCAGAGAGGAACTGCAACCAGTTCAGAAGCCGGAAGTGTACTGAGAGTGAAACTTCTCGCCATATTAGACATTCTCTGACACAACTAAGAATGCATCAGCCCGTCCACATAGAAAGTGTGAAACTATTTTGTCAGTTTGACAGCCGACATCTTTTAATAGCCTACGGGGCATGAACATGACGGTCATGAAGGCTAAACTAAGTAAAAATACGGTGATTATTCATAATGAATAAAACTCAATTAACGTTTTAAAAAAGTTTTAAGTTTTAAATAGCCTACATTACTTACAGTTTGCGTATAGTCCACACGGCCCTATCTTGTACAAATGTTTTTTTTCAGCATCATACTGCGATTGTTCTCGACTGTCACTCATCCTTGAAATGTGGAGAACACACGCTTAGATTAACACTGCCGTGACTGGGACGTCCGCGAAAAATAAACTGCCTCCATCTTCCTCTGACGTCTGGATCTTTCAGCAGCGTATATTATTCAAACATGTTGTTTGTCCACAGCCAGGAACAGCACATCTTCTTGTAAACAGACCCACTCGCTGCACGTCGACTGAACACATGTGAAGCGCGTGACAGATGCGATGATGAATGAGGCGTAGTTATCTTGCGCTTGCTGGAGGCGGTCATATGCAAACGACTGCTACGTCACTTCGTACCGTGACGTCACTTCATACCATGGATCCAGAACGAGCTGTATTTAGAGCTTGATTAAATAAATGATTCGTTTATAATGGGGAGGACGTCTTAAGCTATGAAACTTGCAGGACGTTTTAAAGGGCACCTATTATGCAAAATTCACTTTTACATGGTGTTTGAACATAAATGTGTGTTGGCAGTGTGTGAGCAAAACCACCCTAGAATGATAAAAATCCACCCAGTAGTTTTTTTACTATCTCAATAAATCATAAGCACCGTCTCAGAACACCCTGTTCTAGATTTCCCTCATTGTAGAAATGAGCTAAGCCCCACCGACGTGATTTGATTGACATCTGGTTTTGGCATAGACCCCGCCCTCGGTGATCTGCATCCTCGGTAATGTCTCCTAAGAAGTGTAGGTGTTCTGTTGTGGGATGTAAGAATGGACATACTAGTCTTCACTGACATCAGAGCCACCGAAAACGCAGCGGATGGATTTTATTTATGAAGAAAAGGCACCACTTAAACTTCCTAAATACGAGATTAATTTTCTGACGGACTGTTTAGTGAACGAGGGTCAAAGTTAATCCTCAAGTGTGGATCGTTGCCTACAGTTCGCGATCCAACGTCACCTCCAGAAAAAGTAAGTGTATTTTATGATTTTTGAGCAAATAGTCATTTCAATCGATGTCAGCCAGTTCAACAACAAATGCGTCTAAAGCTATTTATTGCCGTCCTCATAGGATGTCTCGACAAACTACGTCAGACAGTTTTATGTCACGTAGGCATTTTTTGCAGCATTTACAAATGTAAATAAATTAAGGTCTGCTCTATCTCCATAGACAGTAGCCTATATAAACGTCTATCTCCCTCCCCTTAAGAAATAAATAAATAAATCGTTTGTACTTAGCAAACATTATCACAGTAGTGTGTGTGTGTGTAGTTTCAAAAAATTGCGCGAACGTTATCACAGTTCGTGTGTGTGTGTGTGTGTGTGTGTGTGTGTGTGTGTGTTGCACATCCATAATGGCAAAGGGGACGCGATTAAAACTTTGTAAGTACATAAATGTATCAAAAAACCATTCCGAGACGTTTAGTCCATTCTCATTCGTGTTTATTCTGTGCCGGTGTTACGGATCAACTGGGGATCATGTTAACTGGGGAAACGCGCGTGCACGCAGATAGTTTTACCTGGATTTCCAGCAGATGTTAGACGGCTACAGATTCGTCACAGCCATTTTTCACGGATCCATGATTAAAAACGTATGTTTCACCAGTTGTATACACACTGGTGTGCATAATAAAGCGATTTTTTTTTTTAGTGTGTATTCCTGCGTATTTGACGCAATTTCAAATAAGTTTAACATACTTAAGTGTCAAGCTCAGAAACCACGCCTATGTTAACATGGGGCATTCGATTTCATTGGATGAACAGACTTGTCAGTGCACTTCAGAAGACGTGTAATAATCTTCTTCTCAACATTAGTGTATCATATTTTCTGTAGTGTGTTGTCATGAGTTCTAATCACAAATAACAACAGATGTAGATTAAATTAAAGTAGCTATAGGCTACCTAAAAGAAACATAAATTGCAAAGTCATTTACATTTTTTTCAAGTTGCATTTATTGATCTGCATATAGCCTAATTTTATAATTGATCTATTATTTTTTATATAAAAACACTTATCAGCTTATTTTACTCTGCTGATTATATTAAGATCTCTTTTCTGTACAACCAGCTCTGACACCTGTATCCTTTTCCCTGGACATAAAGCAGCTATACTTATACACGTAGGGTCATTAAGATAATTATCTCATGAACTTGTAACATTTTCAACAGATTTATAAAATAAAAAATAAATAAATAAAAAATAAAAACGAATTTTGACTCTTCTTCTTTCAGAACAATTCTATATAGCAAATATAGTAATATTGAATTGTACATAGTGTCGAGCTTTCCTGTAGCTCAAACAGTAGAGCGTTGGTACTTACAACACAAAGTTCATGGGTTTGATTCCCAGGGAAACTAAGACCTGATAAATGTAAATGTGTACTTTGAAACGCAATGTAAGTTGCTTTGGATGGAAGTGTCTGCCAAATGTGTACATGTACATTATGCTCAGTAGGAGCATGAACTTGAATGTTGTGTATCTAATGTCTTGTATTGGACATGTAGAAAACACTTTGTCTTTAGTGATTAAAGTCCTGTGAAAAACACTGAGAGGCAACCACAAATTGTATTACTGAAATAAGCAAAATATATGATATAGTGATAATGAATTATTACAAATATATACTGATATTCTCTATGGCTAATATACTCATAGGCCTACTGTCACTAACCTCTTAATCATTTGTCACCTCACACGAATAGCATGCCCCTCTCTAAAACAATAGGAAATGCTTTATTGTTTTCTTTTTTGCTGACCTCTTTAACAAAAGAAATATGACACAATCTTTTTATGTAATATAAATTTAAATTATGCCAGTTCTCTTCATTTGACTGGTACCATGAATCTCATATTCTCTTTACTTGTTATCCATCACATCATGTGCTTTCATTATTGTTGTCTGCTAACCGTTAGGAACAGATTAAAAGGTCTATAAATGAAGTGTCATTGTTGTTTGGCCATATACTGCCACAGCAAATGGATGCAATTAAAGTTAGACAAATCAAAAACTTTCCAGGATAACCAATATCCCGATCGCTGCTCAAGAAAGGAGCGTGATTATATAAAGAGGAGATGTGAAAATTTCACAATGAAGGGTGATGGTGTGTTAAATTGTTCTTTAAAAGATAATACAACTGTGACATTTATTTACTAATATAACATGATTACATTAGATGGAGAGCAGCATAGGTATGAAGGCCAAACTGGCCAATGGGTAAGAAAAAATTATACATATACATTACAAAACAAGTGACTGTTCTTCATTAACATGTAACTTAGTCTATAGTTTGTTCTCCCTTCTTTAGATTGAATGTTCAGGATGTGGAAGGTGGGACTGTGTGGTCAGATCTTCCACTGTTGGCAAATACAGCTGTCCTCCATGCATGCACATTTGCCTATTATTTTTTCCTCTTTTTTTTTCTTCCTTTTTTTATTGTTACTTTCATACCTGTTAGCTAATGAATATGTTTGTTGAACATTCCCCTGAATAAATGCTGTGGGTAATTCACTGGATCCATAAACTATGACATAAACTATCCATAAGCTTGACATCCCTTTTTGCAGTACTGCTGCTCAATTTAAATTAAGCCACACATTGGCATCATAACAATAATCTGCGAATACACATGCACTGCAAAGACACAATGTCAATAGCATAATTTATTTAATCTACTTACAGTTGTCATCAGATATTCAATTGCATTGAAACGAATGTAACAAAATAATGTGGGCGTGGTCTGTGTCGTGAAATTAAAACACATTAAAACTTCCCTTAAATGCGTCTGAAACATTCAGCGGAGCAGCGACAGAGTAAACAACAATGTCCTAATATGATACAAACATTTACCAATAACGTTGAAAGCTTTTAAATCTGCTCAGTGAAAGATTCGCTGTGACGAATCTGTCACCGTTCAACATCTGCTGGAAATCCAGGTAAAACTATCTGCGTGCACGCGCGCGTCCCCAGTTAACATGATCCCCAGTTGATCCGTAACACCGGAGTCTCTTCATCATCTGGGTCCAGCAGCAGGGCGGGGATTATGCAGCTCATTTACATTTAAAGTGGTACACACAAAACAGCTCTTTTTAAAACAGGCCCCAAAAATGACATTTTCAAATAGTTATAATAAATTAACTGTGGGGTATTTTGTGCTGAAACTTCACAAATGCATTCTGGGGACACCCAAGACCAATATTACATCTTCTAAAAAGGGGCATAATAGGTGCCCTTTAATGGTACAAAGACCTCTTATATACCAAAAGATCAAGGCAAATTTGGTTTCTCATGTCATGACCCCTTTAAGCATGTTGTGTGTTTTAGACGGCAACTACATATGATCCTAAAGAGTGATTTGGATGAACTGAATGTGTCGTTTAAATTCAAAATTGACGGCTTTGATTACGTTGTGTTTGTATCATCTGAGACTATGAAGTGTTTTGGCTGTGGGCGAACAGGGCACGTTAGGCGTGCGTGTCCTGAGAGAGCAGATGAGGTAGACCCAGAGCCAGAGCCGGGGCCGAGCGGAGAAACCGCGCGCGATAACAGTAGCGCGATGGTGACGGAGGATTCTGTTAGTGAAGAAGATGATGATGATGGCAGTGATGCCGCGGGGCGGAATACAGAAAGTGGGGAGAAGGAAACTGATACAGTGTCTATTGTTGTTGCGGGGGAAATACAGAAAATGTTGAGAAAAAACTGGTTACAGTGTCTACTGATGTTGTTAATGTGGCTGAGTGTATTGTGGAGGAGGAAGAGATGGTGACAGACATTGCTAGTGATGAAACTCTTTTCAAAGTACCCAATACTAAGAGAAAGAGAAATAGGAAGAGTACGGAAACGGCTAAAATGAGCAGACAAACAAAAACAGAGTCTGATAAACCTGATACTGAAGGCAGGATGATTGATGATTCTGATGGTGAAGTAGTGGACAGTAGGACAGGACGAAGTCGACGCAGTGATTACAACTTTGACAAAATAAAATCATTCCTGCAAAGAACGAAAAATGTGAAAAATGTCCAGTTTGAGGATTTTTGTTTGGTTTATGTCCCCTCATACTATTTATTTCAGTGAGTGTGATGAGGGTGAGCTCTCTTAATTTGAAGAGCAATGCTGTTTGAGCTTATCAGACAAAAGAATATTGATGTAACATTTGTCCAAGAAACACACAGTGACTGTGTTAATGAAATTGACTGGAAAAAGAGTGGGAGGGTGAAGTGTTTCTTACTCACATGAGCTCTACTAGAGGAGGGGTGGCTGTCCTTTTTGCTAAGAATTTCTCACCTATCTCATGTGAGGTTAAACATGTGATGCCTGGCAGACTAATATTTGTAAGGGCTCAGTTTGAAAAATTCAAGGCTGTTTTTATTAATGTTTATGCACCAACAAAAGGTAATGAAAGAGTACTCTTTCTCAAGAATGTAATTCTACAGAATTGTAGTTCTGATGATTTTCTGTTTTTGGGCGGGGACTTTAATTGTACAGGGAATTATAGTCTAGATCGGAATCATGTGGAACCTCATATTGCTTCAAGTCGTGCTTTAAATGAACTGATTGAGACTCATAGTTTATGTGATCTATGGAGGGATCTAAATAATAATGTAAGACAATACACGTGGTTGCATAATAGAGAGAATTTCATTTCTTTAGCCAGATTGGATAGGTTTTATTGTTTTAAGCATCAGTTTAATGTTGTGAAAAGTTGTTTTATTACACCAACTGGTTTTTCTGATCATTGTCTAGTCACATGCAATGTGTTTAGAACAAATGTGAAGCCAAAGAGTGCATATTGGCATTTTAACACTTCCCTGTTAAAGAGCAACTTGCAGGTAAAAAAAAAATCTAAATGAATATATAACCGTGTATGAAAATACCATATGAAAAGATAATGCAGGATTTAAAATGTTTTAAAACGACATAATGACACCAATTTAGTAGATAAAGTGAGCGTTTCTTTGACTGCTCGTACAAACCGCTTTTTTTTCAACATCGCGTCATTTTACGTCACACGAGGGAGACGTGTGCTGTGCTCTGCCGCAGCTCAGTGCAGAGTGGGTTGGTATTCAGTAAGAGCGGTCGTGAGACAGTGTGTTTTCAGTAGTTTTTGTATTTCAATTTATCATCGTCATGGTAAATTTATGTGTTTGTGGAGCTTGCAAAAACTCCAGCCTGTCAGGACATCGAGTCCACCGGTTTCCTAACAGGAAAAAGGACGGTGCTATCTTTCGTGCCTGGGTGCGGGTTGTGCAGGTGAAGAGACGGGATTTCTCTTCCGCGTCGGCTTCGGAAAACGCGGTCGTGTGTAGCGTTCACTTCAGATCGGAGGATTATCGTCCCGGCGATATGAAGGAGTTCAACATGGGATACCGAAGTAAGAACCGGGTGAGACTCAGAGCTAGTGCGGTTCCTTCAGTGCACGCATCTTCGGGTTCTCCCGCTGGATGTAGGCGCGAGCACAACATCAACTGGCAAACGCAATGTAAGCGGAACGAAACTGAGCTAACAGTTACTCGTTATTGTGTTTGTGTGGACCGTTTATCAGTTTGGACCAGTGCAGCGCGAGCCTGATCAAGCAACACTGTAGCCTAACTGCGAGATCCAGTAAATAAAGAATTCGCCACTGAAGTAATAACATCGCTGCGAGATCTAGTGAGAAATATTCACATTTCTCCGTTATTAACGGATCAAACAGCGCTGACGTGAAAACCAGGAATAAACATTGTGCAATGAATGAACGAACTATCCAGTGTCCATAGATCAGCAACATTCACCATGGCTTTACTGTAGTAACACTAACTGCAACCATGGAAAGTTTGGCATTTTCCACTAAGGCCCAGTATGCATCCACCTCCCTGCAACACTGACTTTCCTCAGCTGTAAACATTGCCTCGCATTTCCCACACAAGCACCTATGGAACAAAAAATGTATCAGGAATAAATATCTCTCTGTCTCTCCATGAGAAACTGCTAAGTTATATCACGTAACGTTAGTCTGGGCGGATATTAATGAGCATGACAAACGCCTGATCAAAGCTTAGTTTCTGTTATTGTAAGTTCCAATATGTTCTGTCTAACATTAATCCTGGCCTGTCCCTGCTCTCTTGGCAGCCTAGCAGGCTCATAATTGTATGGCTGTGGTCCGTAAACAATTTCCTCAGCGTCCGAAATGTCATTGCAATCCATTTTTCCCTGTTGTTTGAATCGACCGCTCTCCCTCGTGCTACGTCACGACTCTCGCCCGTCACGCCCATTTTCAGATGCGGAAGTAAAATTTTCTCACAAAAACGACTCCAGAAGCCACTGTAGCATATTTATAATTTTTTTTTAAAGAAAATCTAGTTCCTACATTATTTTTCTATACATTGACTTGTTGGGTCTTCTAACCTGCAAGTTGCTCTTTAAGTGATGTGAATTTTAGAGGTGTTTTTGTTTCTTTTTGGAATGATTTTAAATTAAGAAAACCATGCTTTGAAAATTTACGTCAGTGGTGGGACTGTGGAAAGGTTGAAGTGAAAGTACTTTGTCAACAGTATACTTTCAGTGTCTCTCGGGACATCACTAGATCAATGAAGAAACTTGAATCTGAAATAATGGAGGCACAAGGGTTAGCAGAGAATACTGGGCAGGGAAGACATATCGAGACACTTAAAACTAAGACATCTCTTCTGTCAGATTTGCTCGGCATTAAAGCAAAGGGGGCTTTGGTCCGATCTCGCTTTCAAAACTTAACGCAAATGGATGCCCCAAATAAGTTTTTCTTTAGTCTCGAAAAAAAGAACGGCCAGAGTCGCTATATTCACTCCTTACGCTCTGAAAATGGGCAGGAATTGACAAAGACATCTGAAATTAGAAAACGAGCTGTACAGTTGAATGAAAAACTGTATAGCAGTGAATATAGAAAGGACGAGGAGCTGTCTGCTTGCTTCTATGAAGGTCTGCCAAATGTCTTGGAGGACTCAAAGGCAGAGCTGGAGACGCCTCTTTCGGAAGAGGAGCTTCTGAAGGCTCTCAAGGGCATGGAGAGTGGAAAAGCTCCTGGGATGGACGGACTCCCAGCTGAGTTTTGGGCTGTGCTGGGCGAGGACCTGCTGGCTGTCCTGAATGAAAGCTTGGCTGATGGCTCTTTGCCCCTGAGCTGTAGGAGAGCAGTGATCACATTGCTACCTAAAAAGGGTGATTTGCAGGAGATTAAGAACTGGAGACCCGTGAGTTTGCTTTGTTCTGATCTCAAAGTCCTTTCTAAGACTCTGGCTAACAGACTGAGGAAAGTGATGGGGCAGGTCATTCATTTTGATCAGACATATTGTGTGCCGGGTAGGTCAATCACAGATAATGTCTGTCTCATACGGGATATTTTAAGTGTTTCGAGTCTTTTAGGGGTAAATTTGGGGTTTATCTCTATTGACCAAGAGAAGGCTTTCGATAGAGTTGAGCATCAGTATCTATGGGACACCCTAGAAGCTTTTGGTTTTAGTTCTGGTTTTGTTGATATGATTAAAGTGTTGTACCAGGACACTGAGAGTTTACTGAAGGTCAGTGGTGGTTTGAGTGCCCCGTCTAAAGCTAGTAGAGGAATCAGACAAGGTTGTGCTCTGTCTGGTATGCTTTACTCCTTAGCTATTGAACCAATGCTGAATAAACTAAGAGATAGGATTAAAGGTTTAACATTGAATCATGATATACAACATCAAATTTCAGCTTATGCCGATGATGTTATGGTTTTGGTAAATGGGCAACAAGACCTTAATCAGCTGGTTTCTGTTGTTAATGATTTTGGAGTAATTTCAGCGGCAAAAATGAATTGGGAGAAGAGTGAAGCACTGGCTGTTGGGAAATGGGAGGAAGGGATGCCAAAACTACCTGGTGGGATGAGCTGGAAGAATGAAGGGTTAAAATATCTAGGAGTACATCTTGGGGATTTAAACACCCAACAAAAGAACTGGGAAGGGGTGATTGAAAAGATAGAAGGAAAATTGAAAAAATGGAAATGGATTCACTCACAATTGTCATTTAGAGGAAGAGCTTTAATAATCAACAACTTGGTTGCCTCTACATTGTGGCATAGGTTATCTTGTGTGGATCCACCTGTTGGACTACTGTCCCGATTACAGGTAATCCTAGTGAGTTTTTTTGGGATTTTTTACACTGGGTTCCCCAAAGTGTGCTCTTTCTTCCGAAAGAGGAGGGAGGACAAGGCTTGGTGCACTTACCGAGCAGACATGCTACTTTTCGTCTGCAGTTTATTCAGAAGTTTCTGACTGGCCCTGTTGAGCTGGTGTGGAGGAAGATGGCGAAAGCGATTTTGCACACAGTAGACGGACTCGGACTGGATGCTGCGCTGTTTCTAATGGATGCTAAGCAGCTACGTTTTGCTGGAGTGCCTCGTTTTTATTGTGAACTTTTCAAAGTGTGGGGACTTTTAAATGTTTGCAGACTGGAGGAGACCAGTTCTTTGTTCTGGTTACTTGAAGAACCTCTAATCAGAGGAGCTGGCATGGATATTGCGGGTGAGAATGTTCTGGGACTTACGCAGATACTGTGTGCTTCTAAAGCTGTGGCATTGAGGCACATAGTTAACGTGGCTGGACCTGAGATGAGTGATATAAATGCAGTAGCTACTCTGTTGGGTCAGAGGTCAATGCGCCACACGCTAACCATAATGGACATGTGGAAAACAAGACTGACAAAGGAGGAATTGACTTTAATAAAGGATTTTAAGAATGGAAGAGTGAGTCTGGGCATAAGAGACCCTTTTCCAAAACGTGGGATTACACCAGACTTAAAAGAAATGTCAGGTCCTTTGTTGGATCTCAACGGACTGCAAGATTTAGATCTGAAAGAAGTTGGAGGGAAAGTGATGTATAAATGCTTTGTAAAAGTTTTTAATAAAGCAGTGGAGGAGGAGTTACTTTTTGAACTTGTGTGGATTTGAAATTGTTGTAATATTTATTCTTTTATATCATGATTGAATAAAGTTTGTTATTAAAAAAAAAAAAATCTCTCTCTCTCACACACACACACACACACACCTCTCTTTCTCTCTCTCTCTCTGTCTCTCACACACACACTTACTTTCTCTCTCTCTCACACACACACACACACACACACACACACAATATTGGCGCTTTTCCACTACACAGCTCAGCTCGGCTCTGTTTGGTTTTCCACTGTGTAAAAGTTGTACCTGTACCGGCTTCCAGGTACTGTTTTTCGTACCACCTCCGGCCAGGTTCTGAGCGAGCTGAGGCGAGCTGAGGCGATACTAAAATGTGACGTGAAAACACAGCAGACTGCTGATTGGTCAGAGAGAATCGTCACTATTCACTGCGTCATCATTGCACGCGCCAGACGCAGTATCCTGAATAAAAAACAGCAAAAACAAAATTATCCAAAAACAGCATACACTCGATTTCCTCCATTGTCCTGTGTGTGTGTGGGTAGCGGGTGTGTCTCGCGCGTCTCGCGTAAAAGATTAAGTCACGGCAGTTTCCTGCGGCGTCGCTATGACGACCAGGTACTATTGTGGAGGTACTACCTGCAATGGAGAACGGAGCGAAAAGCGAGTCGAGTCGAGTCGAGTTGAGTTGGTACTGGTAATGGAAAAGCGCCACACACACACACACTATCTCTCTCTCTCTCTCTCTCTCTCTCTCTCACACACACACACACACACACACACACACACACACAATATGTGTCTTCCTCTCTCACACACATACTCACTGTCTCTCTATCTCTCTCTCTCACACACACACACACACACACACTCAGTTGTGTGGCTCTGATCGCCACCTCTCTCATCACAGGAGCCACACGGCCCTTCAGGGCCCTTAAATCATTCGTCCCTGTGTGGATTACGATGTGCTTGTAGTTTTCATGTGGGTTTCTCTCAGACAGGATCTGAAAAGCACTTCTTGTGTTTGGGCACCAGATTGTCTTGGCTCTCATGTTTGGTAGTAGAAGTCTCTCATTGACATATTGACTTAGTCCGTCAGGATAAGAGCATGTGTTTCTCCCGGGTCCTGTGCAGAGGAGCTGTGGATCTGGGGTGTGGATCAGTCGAGCAGTGAGGCTCTTCTTCCACTGGCAGCTGTTCACGTTGAGGGTTTTCCATGAGCATCTCTGGACGAGTCAAGGGTTTGGCAGAAGACTCTTTAGGTGCTGAAACAGAATCGAGTCTTTCTTTCAGATCTGTGATGAGTTCATCTTTGGTGTGGAGAACTGACTTCAAGGCCGATAACTCCTCCTGCATTTCTTTTCTAACGTCTGTTAGTTGTCTTCCTAAAGTTTTGATTTAACTTCCCTTAGTTCATCTTTGGTTTTCTGAAGTTCTTCTGTCATTTCTTCTCTGTGTCTCTGCAGAGATTCAACTTCTTGTTTTAAGTTCTTTATGTCAATTGTCACTTGTTCCATGTTGTTGTCTTTCAGGTGGGATAGTATTAATTCTTTTATCTCCACGACTTCTACTTCCAGAAGTGAAAAGTTGTCTTTCATTCTTGACATTGGAGATGGGATCGCAGTTGCTGAAGTCACTGTCGTCTTTTGGTCTGATTTTTCAGGAGAGGGAACAATGTTCATATTCTTGTCCACTTCATCAGACAGTGCCAGCTTTTTTATTAATTCAAAATCTTCAATGAAGACCTTGAGAGCAGACTCTGATCCCTGGATCATGACAGTGCCATTTTGATACAAGTTCAGGGTCAAAAATCTCGTTTCATCATTTTTTTTTCAGCATCTTCAA
>NC_139966.1:237500-440000 GCF_963993115.1 Abramis brama | reverse complement strand
TGTGTGTGTGTGTGTGTGTTATTAAACATGATTCCTCTGCTGTGTGTGTGTGTGTGTGTGTGTGTGTGTGTGTGTGTGTGTTATTAAACATGATTCCTCTGCTGTGGGTTATGTGTGTGTGTGTGTGTGTGTGTGTGTGTGTGTGTGTTATTAAACATGATTCCTCTGCTGTGTGTGTGAGTGTGTTATTAAATATGATTCCTCTGCTGTGTGTGTGTGTGTGTGTGTGTGTGTGTGTGTGTGTGTGTGTGTGTGTGTGTGTGTTATTAAACATGATTCCTCTGCTGTGGGTTATGTGTGTGTGTGTGTGTGTGTGTGTGTGTGTTATTAAACATGATTCCTCTGCTGTGTGTGTGAGTGTGTGTGTGTGTGAGTGTGTGTGTGTGAGTGTGTGTGTGTGTGTGTGTTATTAAATATGATTCCTCTGCTGTGTGTGTGTGTGTGTGTGTGTGTGTATGTGTGTGTGTGTGTGTGTGTGTGTGTGTTATTAAACATGATTCCTCTGCTGTGTGTGTGTGAGTGTGTGTGTGTGTGTGTGTGTGAGTGTGTGTGTGTGTGTGTGTGTTATTAAACATGATTCCTCTGCTGTGTGTGTGAGTGTGTTATTAAATATGATTCCTCTGCTGTGTGTGTGTGTGTGTGTGTGTGTGTGTGTGTGTGTGTTAAACATGATTCCTCTGCTGTGTGTGTGTGTGTGTGTGTGTGTGTTATTAAACATGATTCCTCTGCTGTGAGTGTGTGTGTGTGTGTGTGTGTGTGAGTGTGTGTGTGTGTGTGTGTGTGTGTTATTAAACATGATTCCTCTGCTGTGTGTGTGTGTGTGTGTGTGTGTGTGTGTGTGTGTGTGTGTGTGTGTGTGTGTGTGTGTGTGTGTTATTAAACATGATTCCTCTGCTGTGGGTTGAGTGAGTGTGTGTGTGTGTGTGTTATTAAAGACGCTTCTGCTGTAATAGAGTGTGTACTGCACTAAACCTGTTAGTGGGGGTTCTGGACTGATCTTTATCTGTTTATTATTATCTTTGTTTTCTCTCTCTTTTATTTTGTCTCTATTGCTGTGAAAATAAGACACATATTCAAGAGAATGACTCAATATCACAGTTTGTTGATCAATGAGTGTGTGTGTGTGAAGGATCTCATGAGTGTGTGTGAAGGATCTCATGATTCTCTGTAGGAACTGATCATACTGTAAACACTTGATCAATTACTGTAATATAATCCAGTTTACTCTAAATAAACTCCTCCTGAACAGAACTGAGTTACAGACCTGCTGTTATTGATCAGATGTCTAATCTTGAACTATGATTCTGGTCATATTGCCAATCCCACAATGACACATAAGATAAACTTTTCTTTATATATTCATGCACTATTTTAACTGTAATATCTGGTATAAATGGTTTCTGCACCCAAACATCAGAATCTCACACTCTTTCATTGCCAGTTATTAATAGTTTGGATGCAAAGGAAAAACAGCATCATGTGAACAGGACTTTTATTTTGGTCTGGGTGTGTGATGTCATCAGGCTGCGCCTGACTTTGACCCCGTTCGCCTTCCACACATTTCGAGCGCCACAGTGACGTCACGGTGTGGTTGTTGGTGCTCCTCAACAGTCGGCCCTCAGCGCTCTTATCCCGTGTGCTGGCAGGAGCCCTGGCAGGAGTTTCCTCACACACGCTGGCCCGCTCTTTACACACTCACACAAGTAGGCCGATGTTTAATAGAGATGTGTGTGTGTGTCCGCTGCAGTAATTAGCCCCCGTGCTGGATTATACACACTGTCTGAGGTCTCTGGACATGTTGCTCCGTTTGTATCATATTATAAATCATTTGCACAAATGGCTCAAGAGTTTGAGACATTTTCCTCCAGTGAAACTTAGTTGTATGTTATTGTATTGTGCACTTTAGGGCATTCATCATAGCTGGTGCTGTGGGATATTGTGAGATTACTACACTTCGCATGATTAAACAAGATCATATTCGTAAAAGGCAAACATATTTGTAAAAAACAACAACAACAACTTGACAGTAGTTTGATTTAGAAAATCCCCAAAATAAAAGTTAAGAAATAAAATAAATAAATTGAACCGAAAAAAGGAATACAAATAAATCACAACATAAGGGCTATAGTTCGGCTGCAAGGCACTTATCTCGTTGATAAAATGTCTACTGTAATAGCTCTTTTCATCTGAGAGAGTGCTGAGGGATGAAGCAGGAGTTTTCAGCTCATTTATAAAGTGAGGAAGGGTGGGTGGTTAAAAATCCCACATTTATGGGAGAGAGAGGAAGAAGGAGGACTTTTATTTTGCCCTGGTGTGTGACGTCATAAGGCTGCGCCTCACTGCAGAGTGAAGAAAGGTTGGTGTTTTTACTTGTTTACAGTGTTTTAGTCGAGACAGAGCGTTCTCTGTGTGTCATAGTTTCCAGAAACGGTGTAAAAGGCATCACTAGATGTAACACTGCAGTGCTGTATCTGAGGCTAGTGCTCGTGTTATTGTGTGAGTAAAGCTGCCCGCACATATTGAGCGCGTCTCAGCTTACGGTAAACAATATAACAGAGTCATGGAGAAACTGAACCTGTTCCATAAAGGGATTAAACTCCTCCAACACCTGATTTGAGTTCACGCAATCCCACTAGTTTGCTCCAGGTGTATCTAGTCTGGATAATCGCGTGCACGCGTTGTTAAAGCAGCCCTAGAGGTCGATCGCGGATCAGAGGGTTGTTCCATAAAAGACGCTTAGAAAAGCGGGGATTAAACTCCAAAACCGGACTTGAATGAGCCTAACAAATAAGTTGGGGCTAAATAAAAGTTGGTGGTTCCATAAAAGGTAATTGAAGTTCACGCAATCTCACTAATTTGATCCAGGTTTATCTAGTCTAGATAATTGCGTGTGCACGCGTTTCTGAAGCAGCCCTAGAGGTCGATCGTGGATCAAATCGATCCACCATCAAACAGCGTATATTTTGTGCTGTTTTATGCGATTTGTGACATGTTTTTTTCCCCTCAGTGTAAAACTTACATTTTACAGTTATATTCTCCATCTGTAAATGTTAAAAAGTCGTGCAAATGTATCCATTTTACTGCTAATCTTCATATTGAATGAGCGCTGCTGCGCGCATGCGCGCCAAATAGGAGCGCAATAATTCTGACTAAAATACACATTTTGCTTGGCAAATTAATATGCCATATTTTATAACACCAGAAATATCTTCTAATTATAATAATGTATCTTTAGGATGTTGGATAAGTTGCAGTGAACTTCTAGCTCATTACACTCATATATTTTATACTTCTAATAAAAAAAAATTGAACAGAAGTAGCCTAATTAAGGGAATTTTTTTTTTTTTTTAAGAAACTAAATATATAAAGATACAAAATATAGTGTTGGGTATAGGACCTGCTACTTAATACATATGATGTATATTTATTTAGAATGCTGAGAATTACAGCTTTTAATGCAATAATTTTTTGGATAAAGCAAGAATCCCCAGTTTTAAATGAGTGGTTAGATTTAGTTTCTAGAATGTATTTTTTATATATTATACATATAATATAATATATTCTTAATGTACTTAACATTATGAAGAGGATAACATGAAATTAAGAGCAAATGTATACATTTTGAAAAGATATGTGCAACTCTAAAATCAAAGAATATTCCATAAAATAAAGGAATATATATTAGTCTACATTAACTACATTTTTATATAACCCTCCCTCCCTTTTATTTCTAGGCTAGTTATTTGTTATTTTATTTATTTGCTTATTTTATATTGAATATTTGATATTCAAATAATATTACTTGAATAACTATTAGGAATTATGTGTCATTATAAGAGTTTGATATAAATATGTGAATGTTACATTTTTATTAATATTTATTTATTGTTTTTTGTCTTTTCCCCCTTAAATCATATGTAAAAGTGTCTAACTATGTACTTCTTGGTTATTGTTCTAATCATGTGTGTTGGTGGGTATTATCACAAAAGAAAAAAAGTAGAAGGAAAAATAAGGAATATTTATTGGGGGAAAATATGATGTCTTTAAAGGAACTGTCAATTTGTATAATTGTGTTAAATGTGTTTGAATTGAAAGACATAATAAAGTACATAATATATATATATGCTAAAATATTTGTTATTTGGACATTAGATGTGCCTTATTTAGAGTTTTAAACCTACAAGTGTATTTTTATGATATATTCAAATGTAGGCTAATATACTGTCAGTTACTAAGCTCAGATTCATCTTACCAGTTAAAATTCATACTGTGCTTTTGTAATTATTTATTTTTAATTTTGTGATTTTAACTTCTGCTTTACAAAGCTTTTTTTTTAGATTGTGTTCTAATGTTCTTCTAATAATCATAAACATGTACTACAGCTGCCAAACAAACCAGAGAGAAATGTATTCATAAGTCTATATTGTCTAATTTATCATTGTAGCCTTATTTAAGTTGATTTTCTGTATACTGTGTATTTATGTTTGGACTAATAGTGGTTGATAAAGTCCAATAATGGTATGAGAGAGTGTCAGTGGTAATATCATTGTGTTCTTGTCGGTCAGTGTTAGAGGATCTGTGTAACAGCTGAGGCTTAGCCTGACAGTTAGCCTGCCCTGGACCAGGCTAGTTTCCCAGCATAAGTTGCCAGAGTAACTGAGTTTGAACTATTTTAAGTTTGCTTTATGAAACCGAATCTACCAAAAATAAGCCTGACTAACCGAAATAAGCCTGGCTTATCCTCTAATCTTGGTTTATGGAACAGCCCCCAGGTCGATATCCACCACAGCACACAGCGTGTGTTCATATGTGTTTATATACATGTTTCAGCGTGTGTTCATGTTTATATGTGTTTGTGCGGTTTATGCGTTTGAGACATGGTGTTTTCCTCAGTGCAAAACTCACAGTTCACAGGTGTGTATTCTCCATCTGTACATCTCAGAAACAGCAGCGCAATCATTCTGACTAAAATACACATCTTGCTTGGAGAATTAATATTAATATAATTACAATTATTTTATAACACCAGAAATATCTTCTAACTATAATAATTTATATTAAGGATGTTGGATAATTTGCGGCGAAGCTCATTGCACTCATATATTTTATAGTTTGTAAAATTAAACCAAAAGTAATTCAGGGAAGAACTTTTTCAAGAAACCAAATATAATAAAGATACAAAATATAGTTTTATTTAATCTATTTAATAAAGATGAGTTATATTTGTTTAGACTGGTGGAGAAAGCAGTAATCCGCAGTTTTAAATGATTGGCTAGGTTTAGTTTATACAGTACGCCATGGAGAGGAGAACACCACATCAAGAGCTAACTATACACTCTGAAGAGATATGGGCAACTCTGAAATCAAAGAATATTACATACAAATACATATTTCATAAATTACTTTTCTTATATATATAACCCTCCCTCCATTTTAATTCTAGTTATTTGTTATTTTATTTATTGACTTATTTAATATTGTTATTATTTGATATTTAAATAATATTACTTGAATAACTTATTAGTAATTATGTGTCATTATAAGAGTTTGATATAATTATGTTCATGTTTAATTTTTATTAATATTTATTAATATATATTTTTGTCTTTTTTTACTTTTTTCATATGTAAAAGTGTCTAACTATGTACTTATTGGTTATTGTTCTTCTAATTGTGTGTTGTTTATGTGTCGGTGGGTATTATCACCAAAGGAAAAAAGCAGAAGGAAAAATAAGGAATAATTATTGGGGGGAAATATTATGTCTCTAAAGGGACTGTATATTTGCATAATTATGGTAACTGTGTTTGAATTGAAAGACATAATAAAGTACATTATATGCTGAAATATTTGCTGTTGGACATTAGACGTGCCTTATTTATAATTGTAAACCTACAGGTGAGTGTATTTATGATGTGAATAACTGTAAAGGCACTGTTGTAATGGGGTAATCAAGTGTAGGCTAATATAGCCAAATACTAAGCTCAGATTCACCTTACCAGTGCTTCTGTAATGATTTATTTTAATTGTCTGATTTTAAACCCTCTGTGACTGTGTTTGTAGTGTCCGCACACACAGAGGCGCTCCTGGGCTGAGGGTGTAGAGATGGCGTGTGTTAAAGAGGAGCGGGAGGAGGTGGAGATTGGAGACACTGGGTCCCAGTGTTAAAGGGGCTATATGCAACTGTTTCCCCAAAATAAACGTAACAATAGCCTTTTTATTTGACCATGTATGACTCAAACATCTCCTGATGAGCATACTGACACCTTGTCAGCTCACAGTGGGTGCACCTATAAGCCTGTATCCTATTTTTCCTATTTTCTGTCGGGTCGGATTTTTCGCGCGCTGTCTGCGGATGTGACGTCAAGCGCGTTCATGTTAAACGTTTCAGATCACTCTGCCACCACCGCTAGTCAGCAAACAAACTTAGTTTCTCAAACAATATATGTATTTGACTGTTCTTACCTCTGTAAACATAATGTTGACTTCTTTGCAGCGGATGACTTGTGAAGTGTGCACGTACGAGAGCGAGCAGAAAGGAAGAGCAGTTCCGTTTTTTGGCCACAGGTGTCAGTCGCGAGTTTAAATTTCAGAAAAAAGCATATAGCCCCTTTAAAGCAATGTGACACACACACACGCAAACCTGACCCAAATGACCCCAGTGTCGCAGTCGTTGCCATCTATCTGCATTAGTGGATATCCCGCTGGTCCCTTCCCTGCGCTCATTAGCCGGAGGAGTTGCGTATTTAAGGCGAGACGTGGCGGGCAAAAACATCGGGTTTTTCACTGGTCAATTTTGAGATTTTGTGATATTTGTCTTCAATAACATGTCCTCTGTCAGACTTGTGCTAAAAAAGAAGTCAGAAATACACATTCAGGTCTTTATTTTCCTACACTGTGTCTGTTTGAGTGTGTAGATTTCTCATAAATTCATCAAGAGTTGGCGTTGTAAATCCTCCCGCCGCTCCGCGATCGCTGTCTGGAACCGTCATCACACACACCGCTGGAAAGCTCTCTCTCTCCTGTACAACACTGTCGGATCCAAATATAGTCATTTCCTGTTTATCAGCAAGCGCAATCTCATTGGCTGATGCCAATTTCTGCCAACGTGATTCGTTCAGAGTCGTCACGTGACGCGCTCTCACATTTCTGCTGTGGTTAAAAATGCTGAACGATATGCGTGTTAAATTCTCTCAGAGAACAGTTGTCATCAGCAAGAAGACACAAGGCATCACCAGCGAGGACAGCAGATGATGAAACGCCGTCACACAGAGCGTCGATGCGTAAGCTGTCGTCCGGAAGACAGGAGTGTTCAGCGGCGGTGATCAGAGCAGTGGCTGATGGGTCACGCAGCGCGTTTGAAGGAACCGGTCGGGGGGTTCATTTGTCCTGATTGCGCAGGGACTGGGCTGAAAGTTAACATCGACCCGAAGAATCATGGGTTCTGTAGTGGTTCACTACTAGAGTAAGAAGATAGGGACAGGCAGAGTGTCTGCGCGTCTTCAAGACGTGTCCTGGTGTGAATGTGGGAATGGTGCTGTTAGCGCTCGAGTTAGGCTCGGGATATGCAGATATATCAGCAAGTGTTGGGGATTCCTGGCCTTTGTGTTAAAGCGTATCTCTCCGTGCATGTGCGAGCGTTAGAGGAGCGAGTGAGAAGCGTGTGCTGAGTCTGATTTCTCACTGGTCTGTAGTGTGTGTCTGTGTGTTTAGTGTATTATGTGGTGTGGGGGAGCAGTTTTCCTTAGAGAGGGAGTTGTGGGAGAGAGTTTGCTCCCGCTGTCCTTCTTCTGCCGGGAGCACGGCTGGTGTTACGAGTAGTGTGGTCTAACTCGGCCACATGGCATTAGGATCGTGTGTAAACTCAGTGTAGAGGAATGTGCTTTCCTAGATTTAAGCATTTTGCTCCTATAGTGTGTGTGTGCCATGATATGACAAAGACAGCACACCACACACGAACAGATTTTCAACCAGAGTCTCGACTGTGAACACAGGAATTCTTGCAGAATCACGCGAGACTTCAGGATAAGCACGGCGGACGATATGCAGGAAGAAATTGCGATAGTGTTTGGATGATTTTCACATAAAATTCACGTGAAAAAAACCCCATTGTACCCACCATTAGCCTATATATAACCTTTTATACAGAAATATATTCATTCTTTATTGTCTTTATTTATTCTTTATTGGATTTATTGTCTAAAAAGTTATTTAATCCCTCTTTTTTAAATCTTTTTTTAAATTGATTTTAAGAATTACAATTACAGTCGGGGGGGTACAAAGAGTAAAGCCGATAAACAAACATAAAAAGACATATACATAAACAGTGACAAACTTAAAAGTTAAACAAAAAAATTAAAATGTTTACGGATTGAAACGCACTTTGCAGCTTTCTTATTTTTCAAACCCAATATTACACAGAGATGAGATGAGGTTTATCTGCTGCTTATGTTTGTGTTTTCTATTTGTTAAGGCGAGTGATATCTGACTTCACAGGCACAGTGGATCATGTGGCGTTTCAGGGTTCAGGGCGAGTAAGGAGACATCAGTAAAATCATTGTCCAGTATAGATGAAGAGGGGACACAAGTGGCCGTCCCGCGGCGGTAAACTGCGGGTGTGTATTTGCAGACTCTCACCACTAAGAGGCGCTACAGTCACAGACTTTACAAAGTGTCAGCTTATTCTCTCTATTGCGTAATCTGCCGTGTGCAGAAGACATTTATCAAAACAGATCGAACAAATCAGAAAAAGACTTTCAATACAGTATTGCTTTCAATTAAAAAATAAACAATGAAAATGTAAAAGACCACTAAAATGAATTAAGTTTGAAACCCCATCGCACATTTCAAGGTTTAAATAAAGTGTCGGGACAGTTTATTTATTTAAAACAGGGATGCAGATAGAGTTTATTCCCTTTGTGATGCAAAATAAGAAACTCCAGGGCAGCTCTTGTCACAAAGCACATGACAAAGGCAGGTATGACATACGCAAGCCATACGCTGTGATAAGGTGGCTCTGACTTCTAACATGTAATTTTCCTGTTCTTGCACTAAAGTAATTGTTGTGTTAGGTTGAGTCTAACTGCAATGGTCTTTCCCATGTAAATTGATCCAGTCACGCATGCAGATTTATGTTTTTAATCAGGGAGAGTGAATATGCTCACTCAACAGGCCATGGGGTGGAGCAGAAAACAGACAGAGAGCCTCCACAAGGTGCGTCTGTGAAGGGGAGAGTCCGCTGTGCGTCGGTGCAGATTAGGAATGATACAGACTGGTGTCGACTTGAAAGGGACTTTATATAGTGTGTACCAGTCTTTGACAGCAAGAGGAAGGAATGAAATGAGGAGTTCCAGTACTGACTAAAACTGGCATGTGTAATACAAATGGGTCCCCAGTCCTATTTACCAGCAAGCCCAAATGCTGTTAGCATGATGCCTACTAAAGGAAAAGCTTAGTATATTCATTCAAGTCTTCATGTACATCCTAGTATTACAATCACAACACAACAATCTCTGCTAGGTATCACGGTAACACTTCAGAATACGGTTTCTTACTGCATAACTAATAAGGAATTATTGAAGAACTAGTAGGTAATTCCTCATTAACTACTTCTTCACTACTGATAACAACTAAGGAAGATGTGTTAACTAATCAGTATGTAATAGAATTTTATGATTGTGTGAAGTATCAGTTAGTTAATCAATAACTAATGAATTCTGTCATACCTCCTGAAGAACTACTATTAATTATCTACTAATATCTAATCTACCCTGCAGCCAATCAGAATCGAGTATTCACCCAGACCATGGTATAACTACTAATTAAGGTTCAAGAAAAATAACTAAGAAGTAACTAATGAACAGTCATACAAAACTACATTGAGTTGTGACCTTCCTTATTTACTGATGTTATTAATAGAAGTAGTATTATGAAAATACAATTTTAACAAATACATGTAAATGTTGGTTTTGTGAGTGTGTTCTGTAAGAAATCAACTTCAGAAAGAAACCCTGCACTCAAGTGCCTTGCCATAACTAACCTCAGATTAGCTTTTATATTCTATATACAGCACTGTGTGTGTGTGTGTGTGTGTGTGTGTGTGTGTGTGTTCCTCAGCATAGAATGCCATTGAGTAAATTCATGTATTTGAGGCAACGACTGAGGGAAACTGAAACTATAGGGAACTTGTTAATAAATAATACAATTAATAAATAATTATCAAATAATTCTGCAGGAATCACTTATACCCTGAAACAGTATTCTAGAGTGAAAATATAGGGAACTTATTAGTAATTAATAAAGAATTACCACATAATTCTGACTCAAATCAAACTTACTCTAAAATAACAACACTAATAACGTAATCATCTAAACCTTTGTAAAATACACGACAATAACTCGTTACATATCATCTTCCTTTATTTCAGGTGAGAACATTTCTTAATACAGCATATATTTTATTTTGTTTTAACATGTACAATACTGCCTACATTTAAACTCATTTAACAAACATTTTAAACTCAAAAGTTAAACCTTTAAAAGCCATTCGAGTGTGATCATCCGGTCTCTGTTCTCCCATTTCCACAGTAGTGCTGCGGGATCTCTTGCGGGATCTGGGCTCGTGTTCGGCGGGGAAACTGCTGAACTTCAGGCCGACGCCCTGCGCTTCACTCGTAGCCGAAAGATGCTGTGACTCCATAACCTGCCCATAAACAAACAGTGCACAGCTCTGAGAACATATTCATCTGATGTAAATACACTTAGTAACTGTAACTGTAAATACACACAGTAATGATTTAATAGATTAAATAAAGCACACACAAACCTGTATTTCACAGAAGAAATGCACCAAATCGGCAGCGCTGAGAAACCTCCAGAAGAGGATGCTAATACCCGTGCTCTTGCATCTCCAAATCACTGTAAAATGCAGGCAACCGCGATATTGCCAGAACTCTAATGGTGCAAAAGAAGTTTAAAATGTATAAGGTGTATAAGGTGTAATGTACATTTTGTTTTGCTAATGAAATAAAAAGTTTGCTTATTTGCAGATCAATATATAGCCTATAGGTAAATGTCTGCACTTATCTTTCTTATTAGTGCTGAAGAAGGACTAAAACTGTCTAAAAAAAACAAAAAAAAAAAAAACATTGATCATTGCTTTTTACTTTAAGTACGTAATTAATTACCTTTGTACTTTTACTAAGGTAATTTTGAAAATGAATAGGCCTAATTGTAATTTTACTGGAGTGATATTCTTTAGTTGTTTTGGTTCCAGTGCTGCTTCACATGACACATATCCACTTACTGAAGGGGATTCTGTTCCTGGGAGTCAGTAGACAACAGTCTGCACAGATTCCCACACTAGTGCGCACTGCTTCGGGAAATGGATGTCCAAAACACAGTTTAAAGCATGTGTGCACAGCACCAAGGAGAGTGTTTTGCTGTAGTGCCTGTTTGCCAGCAGTTACACAGGCCTGAAGGCACTGACTGTCGTCCCCAAGACCAAGGACGAAGGAGAAGGGTTCAGTGAGCCCAGCCTCCTTCAAGTATTCAACTATGCTGGTCCCAACCTGTTAAAAACAGAGGAATGTCAAAAACATACAACTCACAACACAATGCACAATGCAGCATTATATACAAAACTAGGGGTGGGACAAAACATTGATATGGCGATATACTGTTGTCCTTCTCCGTGCGATACGGGAATCGACACACTGTCACGTGAACAGATGATCTCTAGCTACAGGTGTTGTTATAATAAATAGAAAAACGCATTATATGTCTGGGCTGATTAGGTGAGTTTTTTTTTTTTTTTTTTGTCTTGAGAAAAATGAATGCCTATCTTGTGTAGCATATAATATTTATCCAAATGAGTCAATATTGAATGAAATCACAAGCACTGAACTGAATTGAAATCATAAAATTTGTGTCAAGCAATAAAAAAAGTAGCTTATCAGAAACTGTACCATGTAAACAATATAAATTGTTGTTACTAAACCTAATACAATTCTGCTAGTTACAAAAAAATTTTTTTTACACCAATTTGATATTTAAAAATAAAATATTTAAAAAGTATATAATTATCTAACATCTGACTAAATCAAAATGAATCTCAAAACATTAAATGCTAAATGGTGGTTATATATAGGCCTATCTAGCGTTACAGAACATGTGTCAGAAGGTCGTCTCGCAGTGACTGAACAGTGTCTTACAAGTCTACGCTGTTATAATGTTATCTGACATTACGCGTGTCTGCTTCATTACAGCCTATTGTGAGGAAAAAGCTTAGCGTGGTTTAGTGTACCTAAACAACGATCAGTGATCACCACATTTCTCTCTCATATTGCTCCGGAGAGAGACATTTGGTGATTATTGATCGTTGTTTAGGTACATTAAACCACGCTAAGCTTTTTCACATTATGTGTTTTAGAATGTCCCACTTTAAAAAAAAGATTAAACAAAATCTGATTGTGTTCATTAATAAACATTGATCTATAACATGAAGCGGACCCTGGAAGATTTTTTTTGGGGGGGGGGGGGGTAAGTTAATGCTGCAATTGTTTGTCATATCAAAAGAATGATAGAGATTGAAGATGTAAGCCTGCAGTGTCAGTGTAGGGACGCAGATTGCTTAGTCTGTTTCTGACGCGTGTTTTGTCTTGAGGTATGAAATATTCATTGTCCATACCTTCTCAATATTAGAATATCCAAATCCATTTATTGTCCATTTTGACATTGCAAATAACAAATAAAACAAACAAAAATTATACTCAACTTATCGCTAACAAACTGTATTGGTATAAGCAGTCTTGTACAAAACATGACTCTCAAACACGGCACGGTCAGAAAGTTTGTTTGACCTTCAATCCCCCCACCTGTCACTCATCATCACCTTAAATATACACAAATACTAATACGCCCTCTAGTGTCACAAAGAAAAAATACAAATGAACATAATGGCTCCAACAGTCAGTGATTCTGATGTTTGGAACTATGCATTTAGTAGAAAAGCCCTAAAGAGGGTAAGTAGCATCAGCCCTCAGTTTGCCAATCTGTTGGACTCTGGCCCAATATGAACACATTTTAAAACCAAATACTCTTTCATATTCCTTTCTAATAATGCACTGGGATGTGAAATATGCAGAGATGCAGGGTCACAGGTGTGCTAAGATCTGGTTCAAACACATACACTTTTTCATCAGAGTGGCCAATATGGCAGAGTTAAACCTTATGGGGATCCTAAAGACAAGCAGATGAGATCGTTACGTATCATCGCATAGCCACAAATTAGCCGAGTCAATCTGTGGAAAGGTTTTCAGATTTCTTTTTACAAATTGTTATTCAATTGTTGTTTAAATTAGACATCAGATATTTTACACCTTATTACATATCAGATAACATTCTACCATACATAGTTCACTTGTATTTTCAGTGCTTTCAATACTCCATATTTACATCCTTGTGCATTGAAGAACTCTTTAGCAGTTTCATTGTATTGTATTTGTATTAGTAGTATTGTAGTATCTTTTGTTAATAAAATCTTTTTTTTTACAACTGTCTTTTGTGTTGGTTTTGTGTCTCGGGTAAACCCACTCACTCACCCCACCCACCAGCTTGCAGACATTTCTTGACTGGGTTATCTTGTTGAATTTGGTGATTAACATGGATCCTGACATATACAAAAAATATTAAATTATAAAACAAATGGTTCATACCCTGATGGGTATTCCAAAGCGGAGAAATCAAATTTTAGAAAAAAGGCCAACACTTTTGACCTCCAAGGTAAGAGCCATAAAAATCTTAATATTTACAATTTTTTAAATCATGTTATCAGTTCTCAAAAATGGTCTAAAGTTTGATCTTAAATTTGTATCTCATATGCTAAAGGTGAGGCCAGGTGCACGTGCAACATAGCCTTGCTTTTTGCGTTCATACTTTTAGGTTAAAAAAAGTACAGAATGTACTACTTTATAGTTGCCTGCAACGTAGGTTATTCAACGTGAGGACATGCATGATTAAACAATGCACACGTTAAAAAATCATGAACGCTGCAAAGTTGAATCGCCATAAATAAAAATCCACGTAATTTTTAGTTGTATCTAAAAAAAATATATAATTTGCATAAATAGTAAAATATGGGCTAGAAATTTTGAGGTAATCACCCACTCTTTTGTAATTTACCATTTATGCCATTATATTCACTAGCAGTATAAATTAGTCAAGTTTTTAGATGCATAACTTTATGCCACTAGGTGTCACTATACAGTACTGCATGCATTTTAAAGCGGACACATTCGTAATCACAAAAATGTAACTTTTATTACTACAGTAAAAAACAACAACATATTTACGATATTAAAACTATAGTTATATGGTTATAATGAAATAAATGTTTTTCTCTAAAACACGTTGGGAAAAATTATTTTCCCCCTTTTATTAAATACTTTTTTCAACCTCCTTTCCCTAAGATAACAGCTCTGAGATCCTTCAGAGAATCTCAAGAATCCCTCCAGATCCCAGTTTTTCTTTTCATAGATGGTGAATTGTATTACCTTAAGAACAAAGGCAAAAAACAACAGAGTAGACTAAAAGTTGTGTGTGGGGCAGAAGAGGCAAACAAACTTCTTGAGGAGTTTCATGCAAGCAGCCTCGGAGCTCACACAGGACAAAAGAAAACACGAAACGCAATATCTATACGATTTTACTGGCCTGGCATGTCACAGGACATTGACACCTGGGTAATAACATGTACAGAATTAATACGTTTGCAATATTATAAAATGCTAATGATTTCCAACATTATACTGTTTTGATGCACAGTGTGTACCACGTCAGGCCAGCAGGTCATCAGTTAAGGAGCAAAATTAAATCATTACAATTGTGGTATTCCTTTCCATCACACATTTATTTATTATTATTTGTTAGAATTAAATTAGAAATAACAATTAAGTTATATAACTGATTATTTTGCTTCTTTTTAATGATCTCTAGGTTAAACAGCCTTTCGAACTTGTGGGGATGGATCTAATTGGCAAATTAGCACCAACAGAAAATGGTTACCAGTATATTTGTGTCATCATTGACTACATGACCAAGTGGCCCCAGGCTTATCCCCTCAAGTCAAAGGCTGCCGGGGAGGTTGCTGATTGCCTTTTAAAATGTGTGCATCAGTTTGAGTCACCTAAGAGAGTCCTCACAGACCAGGGGAAAGAGTTCGTAAACACAGTGAGTCAGACATGTTCTAAAACATTGATAAAAAATTATTAAATGTCAACTTTTTTCAATATACACACCTTTCATCTTTTCCCTGAGAACTTTAAGAGTCTGTTTTCTTTTATAAATTGCAGCTGAACAGTAATATCTGCAAAGTGTATGCATAATCTCTGCATAATCTCCACCACCAGTGCCATCACCACAATCTCCACCACCAGTGCCATTATCAGTTTCATTATTATCATGCAGTCCTAACCCATTCTCCCTCCCCGCTAAAAACAGGTTTCTCCCTCTTTCCAAATTCATATTTAACCCACCATAAAATTTCTAAATAATGCAAAGCATTTTTGTTATTGTGATCATCATAAAGGCCTTAAGATGATATGTAGTACTGCATTTCTAGTCATTATGCATAATTGTAACAGTATCTTATGCATTTACAAAAACACCTTTAATTTATGCTTTACTTTATATGCTTATTTTTTACATGTGTGCTTTCTGTCTTTTATGTACAACTAGGGGCTATGCTGAAATCTCTTAGTGTACACACAGCTGCAGCGACAGTCACAGACTCAGTACAGCCTATACGCTGTCCATTAATTTCTGTTAATGTATATTTAATATGTAAGGGTCATCTGCTGATCCTCCTGAGGCAAAACCTCAGTCTTCAGAATCCCATCCATCTGATTCCCAAGCTAAAGAGACTCCTCCAACTGAGGAACTTCTGCAGATGCTCCAGCTAAAGTCCAGCACGCTCCACCTCTTGACCCAGCTCACTGGCCTTCTGTCTTCTCAGGTGCAATGAGATCTGATTTAGTGAACAGAGGTCCAATGCGACCAAAATCTGACTTTAAATTTCCCAGAAGAGAAAGATGGTAGATCATGTCACCAACACCATAATCCAGTGGCCATAATCCAGTCCCTTTCACGCAGAAACCTGGCATTGAGAGGATCAAGTGACGCACTGTCTCAGCCAAACAATGGTCACTTTTTAAAAGAGCTGGAGCTCTTAGCTAAGTTTGATCCTGTAATGCAGCAACATATAGCAAGGGCACAACGTTCTGCTGGCAAACAACCGCATTACTTGGGGAAGACCATTCAGAATGAGCTAATTGCAGCAATGAGTGGCAAAGTATTAGAAAAAATAGTGACAGACATTAAAGCTGCTAAATACTTCTCAATCATACTGGATTGCACTCCTGATGTAAGCCACCAGGAGCACATGTCTGTTGTCTTACGGACAGTCAGTCTCAATGACGTTCCAGAGATCAAGGTAAGGATGGCTGACGCGAAACAGTCGTTCCGAAGCTTTGCGAGATCCCGAAGCGCAGATGTGTCGAAACACTGATCCGAAGCGTGATTCGAAACACCCATGTCACGTGACTTTGGCCAAACGAAGCCTCGAAGTGTTTCACTAGTGTTTCATCAGGTGTGGTCCGCCGAATCAGCGTTTGATTGACACGGTCGGGAACAGACCACACAATCGCACATCTGTATAAAAGTGAAATCAACGCATATTGACCTCGTGGGTTTTTGTGAGAGGACTTTGATTTTGAGATAGCGGATTTTTGATGATATAGTGACATAGTGCGATTCGATTAGTTATAGGCTATTTAGGCTTACATTTAAATTTACACAACACATTGACTGATAGGCTAGAGACAGACAGAGTATACATATAGTGACACATTAGATACATAGATATAAATATATATAGACAGCTAGATTAATAGATAGATACATATATAAATACATAGATTATATATAGATACATATAGATACATAGATAGATTATATCTAGATACATATCTAAGTACATATTTAGATACATATCTAGATACATAGATAGATTCATATCGATAGATACATAGATAGATAGATAGATTTGGATTGATAGATAAAATGAAGGCTCCCCTGAAGAGATGCCGTACATCTGTGGTGTGGGAGCATTTCCATTTAGAAACCCCAAATAAAGTGAGATGTGTGTATTGTGATCGGCAGCTAGCCTACTGCAACAATACATCATCCATGATGTGCTATCTGAGGAGCACTCATCCTGCCATTCTACAGAGTGCAGAGGATGGCATTCCCCCTGTACCTCGGCCTGCTACTGACACTGCTGGGCCATCTCAGCAAGGTATGCATTTGAAATATAATTATAATTGAAATATAATTACAAACTCTTGGGACACTGTTTAGAAAGTCCATAGCCCTATGCCCTACTACATAATGTCCCAATCACAACTGCCAATCATGTTAAAAATAGCTTCAATGTGAATATAATATAATATAATATAATATTGTGTGAATATACATTTTATAGGTCTACATATGAGTACCCAATATACTGCCAGCGACAACATCATTTTGGTTTTCCTATTTGTTGTAGTTCTACATTCCATTACATTTTTCTCTGCACACTGAGCATAAACTTAAAGCATAAACTGACCCACTAACTTACTGGAAAGAGAGAGCAGTAATCTTTCCTCATTTGTATGTCCTAGCTAAAAATATCTTTGTATGCCAGCAACAAGTGTCCCTTGTGAGAGGATTTTTTCAAAGGCTGGAGAAATTATCTGTAAAAAAAGAAGTAGTCTAAGTCCTTCCACAGCAGAGAAATTAATATTTTTGAATAAAAATCTATAAAAAAGTGAGACATTGTGGCTTGATTTCTTTTATTAATATTCATTTTGCAGGACCAAAATAACATTATGCACAGTGAGGAGCCTATAGGTTACAAGCTTCACATATTAGAAAATTATAATAATAAAAAAACACCACATTTTTTTAATGGCTCGTCAAGGTTGTTTCAGATCAACACCTGCAAGTGACCACTAGGTGTCACCGTTGGGACGGGTGTCGGATTGATTCGAAGCCTCGAAACAATATGGCACATTTGGTTCAACTGTTTCATTGCTTCACGAGGCCTCGATCTGGCCATCACTAGTTACGGAAGCAGACGGACAACAAGGTAAGTAGTGATGTAGCAGTGTTTCCCCTATAAATTTTTCCAGCAGCGGTGCTGTTACGTGCCGGAGGTTGTTACCAAGCCACTCGCGGGGGGTCCGGGGCCATGCACCCCTGGAAGATTTTTTTTTTTTTATAACCCCTTAAACCAGGGATAGGCAACTCCGGTCCTGGAGGGCCACTGTCCTGCAGAGTTTAGCTTCAGCCCAGATAAAAACTCACCTGCCTGTATCTATCTAGTAATCCTGAAAACACTGATTGCCTTGTTCAGGTGTGTTTAATTAGGGCTGAAGCTAAACTCTGCAGGACAGTGGCCCTCCAGGACCGGAGTTGCCTATCCCTGCCTTAAACCATGACTTTTGGCAAGTTTTGTGGATAGAAATGGACATTTTGAGACATACCAATTTGATACCATCAACAGAAGGCATGATTATTGCAGCACGTACCTTGAACTGGTCAGAAACAGGATTAGGACAGGATTATTCATGTTTTTCTTTTGTGTTAATTTTCAGCTGTAAGGTAGAAACTGATAGTGGAAAAATGAAACTCTTTCCTCCCTCAACTGCACTACTGATCTTTTTTTCTGTAACACACTTTAGCACTTAGATACATCATCATGTAACCAGTACTTTCATTTATTTGATCCTGTAGATATTCTGAACATTAAAATCCAAATGAAACTTTTCATTAGTTTAAAAGGTGACTAGCTGGCATAGCCTATTTTACTTCACTAACCTCCAGGGACGTGCAAAGAGTTCATCAGGGGCAGGGGCTCAAATGTAAGAAAGGGGCAATATGTAAAAATATATATATATTACAGCTGGGAATCAAAAAAAAAACTAATTGCACAATTTGCTGTGATTAGTCGCAATTAATCGCATTTCCCCCAAACTTGTAATCATCAATATATGTCCACACAAATTGGACAGAAAATAGCCCTATATTAAAATATAAAACATCAATATATCATTCTTCATTCAGTTCTATGCAACATACTCAGATTTAACAGATTTATTTTTTGACTAATTATCAAAATAAAGTATAGTCATACAAAGCTATTATTACCAGAGCATGTGATCAGAGCAGGTCATTTTACCATTGTTGCCCAGCATGGCTATACCAGCTCAGCAAACAGAAGTCTACTACTGAGAAATTTCACGTTATTTGAGCGGACTTTGCTTTTCCAGTGCGTGATCGGTACATGATTGGAGCGTTTGGGCCGTTAACGACAGAGCAGAACGTGCAGCGCAAACACGGAGCGGAACATTGAGCAGAGAGCGCCGACACACACACACACACACGAAACGGAGAGCGCGGCGCAAACACGGAGCGGAAAAGACCCGCACGTGAAGTTACTAAACAAGCTGAGTAAGAATGACACCTGATCGCCGAACACGGAGGGGCGAACGGTATATTTTCGATAGACAGTAAAAAAAATTGACACAGCGACCCCATAGACTTCAACGGAGAAAAGTTCTTACCGCTTTCTCCTTTCCACAAGCGCTTGCTCGCTCTCCCGTGGCGTCTGTCGTTTCTATGCAACCATGAACAGAGGCGCGCCGTCACTTCTATTATGAGCGCGCTTGCCGCGCGCCCACATTTTAAATATTTGCATGTGAACGTGAATGGCCCCTTATGGCAACGTGACATTAGCCTAATCAAAAATATTTCCATTTGTGTCTCTTTCCTCCTTTCTTGTCAACAAGTGGATTCAGAGCCATCGCATTAGCAGCGCCGCCAGTTGCCATGTTTCAGTGTTTTTAGGTGTGTAAGTGAATGTCGTGATATTACCTATGGATATCACTGATCGCTGCGCCGCTGCTTAATACATTGTAGGGGAAACACTGTGTAGTGTTTATTTTCAACAGCAGAGTATCAAGATGAATCAACGTGCAGTATTTAGGTGAGTATCAGAGTTCAGAGGTGGAGAATTCTTGAGTGCAATTCGTGGATGAATAATAGATGTTTCTTTTGCAGAAATGGTGGGATGAAACTTCCAGAGTGGATTCAGACTTCGTATGAAGTGGATGACAGGCTGACGGCACACACTCACGCACCACTTGACAGGACAGAAGGCTTACGGCTCGCACACCATTCGAGATGAGATCTGGACAGACTGGAATCGGCGTAGAGAACTGGTAAGTAAACACAGGTAAGTTTAGATAGTGAAACTCGCAGAGAGAAACACTATCCCCTGGTTTCACAGACAGGGCTTAAGACTAGTCCTAGACTAAAATGTAAGTCTGAGCTGTTTCCACTGAAATAAACTTGAAATATACTGCGCCCAAGTAGCAGTGCTTCGCCTAAGCAGCAGTGCTTCGCCTGTGCTTCCCCCTAATATAGTCCCAAGTCAATTTCTGCCTAGGAAATTGCCTAGTGTTAATCAGCATCGCTATTTGTACTCGTTGTGAATACGCAGGCCACAAGGAGTAATTAGGTGGGGTTTATTTTTTTTTTTTAGATCACTTTTACTCAGGACATGCTAGCTGGCAACAAAGGATTCCATTCATTGTGCTAAGCTAAGCTAGCGCCGACCCTGTCAAACTAAAACAATGCATGCACTGAGACAAAAATGCATTTGCCAACCTATCTAAATGTAGGAAATAAGGTGAATAAGCCCTATTTCAAAAAACGGTGGAGTGCTCCTTTAAACGAACATTTTTGTCTTTTCTTAGCATAGATCATATACATGCAGTGTAATTATTTATTAGACAGTGTGTGATATTTGATATATTGGCATGACCCTAAAGCGGAGGAACTACACCTGGGGTGCTGATGTCAACACAAGTACTGAAGAGGGGTCTAGGGAGGTCCAGGGTTTTCCCTAAAATTGGAAGTTGTAAATACTTAATTAGTGGCATCAGACTTTAAATATTGTCTTGTTCTAAAGGGGATTTTTTATTTTCACACCATAGCTTGATAGATTATGACTACTCAATTTATAACCCATGTCAACACCTTTCTATAACAGTTGGTCTCATGTCCGTAACCCTTTTTGTCCCATAATTATAAGCCTTCAAATATGCCCTGAGGTTAAGGTTCAAAGGTCTATATCTAAATAAAGGTGTGTGTGTGTGTGTGTGTGTGTGTGTGTGTGTGTGTGTGTGTGTGTGTGTGTGTGTGTGTGTGTGTGAGAGATGGGCAGGGTTAGGGGTAGGGTTAGTGTAAGGAGACAGAATATACAGTTTGTACAATATAAAAACCATTAAGTCTATGGAGAGTCCCCACAGAGATAGTGAACCTGAAGTATGTGTGTGTGTGTGTGTGTGTGTGTGTGTGTGTGTCCAGGCGCAGGTCCTTCATCAGGTCTGGTGTGAGTGTGTGTGTGTGTGTGTGTGTGTGTGTGTGTGTGTGTGTGTGTGTGTGTGTGTGTGTGTGTGCAGAGATTGTGTGTAAGTGTGAGTGAGTGAGTTTTGTGTTTCTACCCCTGCCGTTCCCACACACGGTTGCAATTCTTAAATGATCTAACAAAGATAAAGAGAAAATATGAACAGTTAATGTGTGAGATCATTCAAACTTACCACCATATAATTCACTATATTCTCTTCTAATGTCGACCTCTTAATATAAAATATTTCATTACACAAATAACTATATTATATAAACGACTCATGGAAATATAAAAAATATAGTAAATGTTCCTCTTGTTGATATCGAGCCATCAGTGCATGTTATTATAAAGAAGCACAATGTTTGTCTTCATAATCTTTCATCATAAAGTTATAACTTTATAACCTGAAACAACTTTTCTTTTCTGTTTACTGTAATGCATAAAATACTCGGAAACTCTTTATGTGGATATCAGTTTATCAGTTATTAGAGTATTAATAAACCCTCTGGTTAATATCAGCTGACTCTTTATTTTGAGGCTCCTCAACAGACTGTAACTTTGCAACTACATGTAAACTTATTATATACGAACTATAACTCTATTATTCTACTAATACTGAGAGTTAGTTCACATGATCATTTATTTCTGTCCTCTATTCATGTTCTTACTCTAGTTTTGGGGAAGTTTTATTGAAATTACTCACAGAACCTTTAATTAAACCATTGAAACACAAGGAAGGGAAACAATTCTCACACAATAAAAATATTAAGTGCAAATTTGATTTAATAAATGTAAGTAAAAGAAAGTGCTTTCCTGTAGCTCAAACAGTAGAGCATTGGCGCTAGCAACGCCAAGGTCATGGGTTCGATTCCCAGGGAAAGCAAGAACTGACAAAATGTAAAACGTGTACCTTGAATGCAATGTAAGTCGCTTTGGATAAAAGCGTCTGCCAAATGTAAATGAGAGGATTATATTATGTGCATATTATTACATATTTGCATATGAATCCATAAAGGAACACAAACTCCATCATAATATTACACTTCAACCCTCAGTATATGAATATATTTAACCCCTTCCCAGTCACCCCCAATTTTGGCAAGTGCTGCATACATGAAATGCCCAAAATAAAAAGGTTACTGCTCATAAGTAATTCTGAATAGAAACATAACACACATACATTTAGAAAGCCAACACTTGAGAGTTTATAGTTCAAGACTCAAAATTAACCAGACTGTTATTAATATTGAGATATATAAGCTCAAAAATATTTTGAACTAAAATAATCTGGGATCACCAGTTAAACTGGATTATGTGTTTTATCAGTGTTTAATACAGGAACATGATTTAAGATTCCTCTCTGAATTCAGTGTGACTTTAATGCATTTACATGTTAAGAGCTCATATTTAACTCTAGACTCAGTCCTGGATATTCTTCTATATTTCTCTTCAGAGAGACCTGACACTGTGAGACGATGTGGAGATTATGATTGTTTGCCGTAGATCTGTCTATCAGTGTCTTTATAAATGTGTGTGATGCAAAACCACTGATAGAGAAAACAAGCATTTGTGGACTTTAGACTCAGAAGAGAAACTGACCTTCTAAAGGAAAACAGTCACTCATCTCATACGGTGAGAAGACTGAAGTGAAAAGCTCAGTTAGTTTAACACTATAAATAAATGCTTTTAATAATGTCAAATACTAGTGTAAATAATGCATGCATCCACAGTGCACTGCGATAATATGATCCTCATGTTTAATGCCGTAGAAACCCAGTGTGTGATCATCCTCCAGTGGCTTAAGATCATAGTGAAGAAAAGTGTCTTCAACTGTGGAAGAAACATGAGGAACAGAGAACACACACACACACACACACACACACAGAGAGAGAGAGCGATGGTTTCCTCATTAATATGTGCTATCTGAATTATGTTGTTTGTTTGCAAACTTCTCAATCTCAGGCTTCTCCATTAAAGGGATAGTTCACAAGAGCATAATCAGGCATGAGGAAATCAAACACAAACACACAGCATTTAAATGCAATATAAATCTGAATAACATCATATGTGTGTTCAATCCATAGAGCACACACTCTCTGTCCTGAGACCCTCAGGGGACGACCAAGGAAGAACACAGAGTAAGATTAATGCACATTAATTCACTTGAGTCAATTCTACAGTCTGAAACCCCTCACCCAAGTAGAGCCAGTTAACAGATCACAGCTCAGATTGCACTTGAGATGCACTTTAAAATACTGCATCATGATTTCAGGACACGTGTAGCCAGACTCAAGGCACTGGGACGACTCAACATCACCCACCCTTGTTAATATATGATGCTGAAGTGAATGTGTCCCGCTGAGAGTGAAGCCTTAGTGTGTTCATGTGCACATTTAACAAGTGAATCTCCCCTACTCCTCCTTCCTCAGCTCCAGTGTGTGTGTGTCTGAGGCAGAGAGCATCATGGGCCGGCTGGGGTGATGATCCACCGAACACACGAGGCACACGAGCATTAATTACAATAATGAAGGGAGAAAACCCCAGAAATCTTATTCACAGCACTTCAACAAAACCTAAAACTGTATATCTCATGATGTTTTCCTCTCCATCGAGCGCACACTCTCTGTCCTGAGACCCTCGGGTGATTGAGACCGCCAAGGAAGATCACAGAGTGAGAAATAATGAGAATAAGTAAAAACAGCAGATAACTGACAGTGTCCTTACCAGACACAGGCTGCGTTCACACTGGGCATTAACACGCTTTCACAGTGACCTGATCAAGCAGACTGGATCATTAGCCAATCAGGACACATCTACACTTGTCCACATTAAGAGGCCTCTGGATCTGGATAACCGACTGCATTTCTGAAGTGTTGTCCATAATATGAGTGTGAAATTAATGTGAAGGAATCTTACACTGGTTCACACCAGTTAAGCTTCTGTACTGGATGTGAATATGAATTTGTTTCCCCAAAATTATTACTGTTCTCAACACTGATAATAATCAGAAAGGGTTATTGAGCAGCAAATCAGCTTATTATAATATTATATTATATCAGCTTATTATAATGATTTCTGAAGGATCGAGTGCTGCTGAAAATACAGCTCTGCAAAGCAGGAATTGCTGTTCACAACAGAAAACAGTTCTTATACAGTCATCTCTGAGCTTTCTGATGTCCGCTCTGTTGCCCTCACTTGTGACTCTTGGACTAGCGTTGCTCAAGACCACTACCTGACTGTCTCAGCACACTATTTAGTGGAGGGCAAAATGAAGCAAAAAGTGCTGCAAACCAAAGCTGTCTACACAGCCCAGACCGGACATGCCGTGGCAGAGGAGATCGGCGACATCCTGAAAGAATACGGCATTTTTGACAAAGTAGTGGCTGCTACTGTGGATAATGCAGCAAACATGGACATAGCCATGAAAAGACTACAGTTTGTGAAGCTGGGCTGCTTTGCTCACACACTCTTCACTCTTGCAGCACAGAGTCTCTACTCCCTGACTGCAGTGACTCAGTGGACTGCAACGAGCCGTACCATCATTGTGTGGATGAAGAGGTCCTCGATGGCACAGGCTGTTCTGCGAGTGAAGCAAGATCTCCTCAGTAAGAATCACTAAATGTGTTTCATTTGACCAATAATTAAAATGCCTTTTTTAGTAACGTAAATTTTGCATGCATTTAATTTTTTCAAATAGTACAACAATAGCTGATGTCTGAATGTAACTAAATCACATAAATGTTGTATGGTGATGTTACATAATATCATTTGTTTCTCTGTATTTGTGATTTTATTGTGTGTGCCAGAGCTGCCGCAACACTCACTCACACTTGATGTGAGAACTCGATGGGACTCTCTCTGCCTTATGATGGACAGATTCCTAGAGCAATACCCTGCAATTCCAGCAGCCAGCTTGGATCAACGGCTGAGAGAGAATATGGAGAGGGACCGGTAGAGCTAGATAGGAGAGAGGAAACTCAACGTATTTATACAGCACAGCACCAATACACAAGATGAATAAAACACTAAGCAGCTCAAGATTCAGTCAACTTCAAGGGAGAGTCTAATGTTAGATAATTAGTAAAAGTGTAGTAAAACAAAGTGATAAATAGATGAAAGTGTAAGCAAGAATAACTGTTCATTTTATATTATAAAATGTGTCCTAATTGTCACACACAGACTTGCCCGGCTGAGGGATGAAGACTTCAGGAAGTCTCAGGTAAAAATTAGGTGAACTTTCCTTAAAGAACAATACATGAAATAATTCTATTCCTGTGACTTAATTGTATATTTAAATAACATTTTTATTTTACAGAGCGAGGACATCAGGAACTTTCTTGAAGTGGCAACAGCATTAGACCCACGCTTCAAACAAAATATGGACTGTGATGATGACGCTGTCGGTGTCTGGGACCGAATCAAGAGACAGACTCTGAGCACGAGCAGGTTATATAATGCCATTGAAGCTCAAACATTTAAGCCCCTTTCACACAGCGCATTGAACCCGGGAAATTGCCGGCAAATTGCCGGAACGCCTTCTGTGTGAACGCAAACACGACCCAGGTTTAATGCCGGGATCGATGCCGGGTTGGGGACCTAGTAACATTGCCGTGTTCAGTCCCGGGACGCGCGCTGTGTGAACAAAAGCCGTAATAATGCCGTGTCGTAGTGATGACGCTGAAGCCGGGATCGTTCGCCAGCTGTGAAACGGTACGAAATGCGCAATTTTATGATCGAATCAGAGAAATAAATGCACAAGCGTGGTTTCTCGAGAGAGAAATCGCAGCTCGCAAACTGAAGACGCTGCTGAGACATTACAAGTCACATCGATGTCACGTGTCTTTCCGGGACATACACGGGTTGTGTGTGAACGCGCTCTCTGATTCCGGAAAATCACTGGCAGTGTGAATGAACCAAAATCAAATGAACCCGGGTCAAATCCCGGGTCACTTTATCCGTGTATTTTCCGGAATCTCTGTGTGAAAGGGGCTTTTATGTCTCCAATTCAGTCATTAAAATGTTTGGTCTATAAATACCAATTATGTTATCTGCAGTCAACAGAGGATGATTGTGGAGAAGGTAGTGATGTTAGAACAATGTGGTGAGAGAAAAGGCTTGAGAATGATGAAGTGGAGGAGAGATGAGAATGTAAGCACAGAAATGCTGAAATTTTAGCCTCTGCCTTCAGTAGATGTTTTTCTTTTAGTGAATAAGTCTATTTTTTGTTTTTGCAGCAACAACCTCCAAGAAAACATCCAAGAAAGTCTTTATTGGAGGAGCTTTTTGCCGATGAGGATGCAGAAAAGAGGTCATCACTACAGAGGAGGAGCATGTCCATCCAGGACCATGCAGAGAAGGAGATGCAGATGTATAAAGAGACACCACTAACCTTTACGTCTGATGACCCTGCTGCCTAGTGGTGGAACCAGCGCATGACTTATCCTTTATGTCAAACATAGCCTTTTCGTATTTGTGTGTTCAGGCCTCCTCTACACCTAGTGAACGGGTCTTCTCAACTGCCGGTGACACAATCTGTGCTGAACGTTCACGGATACAGCCTGAGAAGGCAGACATGCTCATATTTCTGAACAAGAACTGTTTTTAATGCATTAAGTTTATACATGTCCAGAGAGTCCAGACCAGGGTGCAAGTTCTGCATATATAAATCAGTTGTTTGGTCTGGTGCAGAGGCATTCCTCATTTTCTCCCCCATGGGCTGCAGCTCCCAAAACTAAAACTCATATTGAATTAAAATAAAATGATCCTCTGTGAACTCAAATGAGCCTGTGACATGTTTTGACTCCACCCCACAAAGAATCGCAATCGAGAATCGAAAAGAACCAAAATCGAAAGGAAGAATCGGAATCAGAATCGTTCAAATCAAAACGATGCCCAACCCTAGTTATTACATAACCCATCACAAACGCAGTTAGTATAAAAAAAAGATTTGATTTCTACATGAGCCAATCTTTCCTCTCAGCTCGTCAGGACACATTCTCCAGCATCATCAGCACATGTGTGGTTTACTGTAGAAGAGCTCGACGCATCTGAACTCTCTGCACGTCTGATATCTTTGACCGATTTATTTTGGTTAAAAATGTAAAGTTTCTTTCTTCTGCAGCTTCAGCCATGAGGAACCCCGTCCTGTTGTCTCCAAGCAGAGGCAGAGAAACTCATCAGAGATCTCCTACGCTTGGCCCCAGGGGGGGGTGTACTTTATGTTATTCATATTTGTGTATTATAAATATTACAAAGTGCATTGTTTTATTTGAATAGCCTGTATGTTAATGTGGCCTTCTGTTAATGTGGCCTTTTATAATTTAAAAGTGGTAATGAATATAAATGATTAATTATAAATATGTTGCCTATTAGTAATAAATGTATTTCTAAAAGCGACAGCAAATGCGTGTTTTATTCTAGGTTCAGGAAATAAACTTCACGTGCATAAAATAACTCGCTATAACTAACAGCTGATTATCATATCTAACCCAATCAACATAACGTAATTTTAAAGATATAATTGATCACAAACGTCACACAATTAGTATTAAAGCTATATTTGTGTTATACATCCCTCAAGCACATGTTTCCTCACAGCAGCTCTGGTCAGCTCGTCTCCTCCACACATCATCAGATTCAGCAGCGCAGGGTTTACTGTAGACTCACGCAGGAGGAGGAGTGGCCACAGCCAGCTAAAAGTAGCCTGACTTCGTCATACTCATATTCTAGTCAGAATGTAAGTCTGATACCGCTCCATAGAGATTTGATTATGAGGCGTGTCTCAACCGAACCAGGAAAAAAAACCCTCTGCACTCAATTGGATAGACCTACAACCAATCAGAGTAACTGAGTAAATGACGCATGTTCTTCATTCATATTTTCAACCAACAAAATGTCGAGGGCGCGGTTCTCTGTTCCTCTTTTAAAATGAATGCGCTGTCGATATCTTCTATAACAGACGCGGTGGCGGAATCTACACATGATGTTTCATAAACAAAGTTCGGGAGGAGCACGTACAAATAATCAATCCAATATCAACTTGTCATCAAACAATACCATGTCTAACGTTACTGAGGAAGCACATTCACTCTGTCAACTTACCTAACACTCCTTGACAGTTTTTCAGCATCCCTCGGTCCCTCCACCACCCCGAATCCTCACTCTTGTCTTGTTCTCTCACAACCAGGAATACCGGGGGGGGGGGGGGGGGGGTATGGCTACCGAGCCCACAGCCCTTTCCTCGGACAGCACGTCATATACGCATTTATTCTATCTGACTTATTTGTAAGTGTGAACTCGTGAAATCTCAATTCTCCAGCTGCAGTCGTCTTTGTTGTAAACTAATTCAACCCAAGTGCTCTTTGGTGACGTGGGTGATTACGTAACCGCAGATCATCTGTCCATCATCGAGTAAAGCCCGCCCTGGCAATTTGATTGGCTCGGCCTTTTGGGAGCCGAGCATAATTACTCCTCAATGGACCGAACTTCCCGACCAAAAAATGTTGTGGGCGGGGTTCGGGCTGGCATCCAGGCTAAGCTAAAAGTACATGTTTACCGTGTTTGCGAGTACTTTTAGAAGAAGCAGTGGAGCAACAGAAGAGCACAGCAGATTGTAAGTGTTTTATTTTCTCATTAGATTTTAGCGCGGTTTGCCGTTGCTAGGAAACATTGTTAGCGCGGTTTGCCGTTGCTAGGAAACATTGTTAGCGTGGTTTGCCGTTGCTAGGAAACATTGTTTTGTTTGCAGTGTTTAAGGTGGCACACACACTCTCAGCAGCACTAACGTTAGACGAGGCCTTTTCTGCTTAGTGTTTTGATCGATCGTGTGGTGTATAGATACTTTTTTCATGAGCTTGTTGGTGTTAAAACTTAAAGTGGTCATGAGCTGGCTTTTTAAAATAAAATATATTGTTGTCTGAGGTCAACTTATGATGTTCGCTTTGTTTTTACATTCAGAAACATCAGATAATAGGCTGTTTTCTTCCCTGGTTTTGAGCATAGACTAAAAAATATGGACAAAGCGTCTGTGACGTCACCCATAGACTTTCTGAAGAACGGTTTTGAGGCAGGCGGGTAATCCAACCGTAAGTTGAAGCCGGCCGCGTGCCGCCATCTTGTAGCAGAATTTACTTGCATCCCATTGACTCCCATTCATTTTGGCGTCACTTTGACAGCGAATAACTTTACATCTGAGGCGTTTAAAGACTCCTTTTGTCCATTATTTATTTCTAAAGAAACACGACAATGTATAAAGGGCTCCATTACCTTCTATGTTACGTTATGGCCCTGTAGAAACAGTTTTTGTGAAAATAGGCTAACGATTGATTCATAACCACTCGACTCTGTCGCACAGTAGAGAGATTACCGTACAGACAGGAGGAGAAGCTTGCGCGCAATCAGGGGGACGTCAATTTAAACGTACATTTTAAAATAAATACTAGATAAAAATAATTAATCAGAGTACTTACTCCTGCTTAGTCACGCCGAAGAACTCTTTGCTCAAGCTCGCCGTCTCTGCACGATTAACGTTGGCAGTTTGCACGCACAGCTACTAGAAGATTTACATCTGTCAGACAGGTTGCTCACGTCATCAAGCTTAGTTTGAGCCGGTTTGAGTCTGCGCGTCAGGAACGGAAGTGCTAAAAAAATCGCTAAAAATGGGCTTCACTTGTCTCAATTGAGTTCCAATGAGATGGCTCTGTCCACTAGGGGTGTAACGATACATCGATATGGATCGACGCATCGATATAACGTCTAACGATCCAATGCATCGATTCCACACTTAAAATATCGATATGCACCTTTATTTTGACACTCTCCACATTCTCACGTAACATCCTTCTGCCAAAGCACACATTTTCGTTTACTCGCCGACCGCCTTCCGGTGTGTCTTTATAACGTTAATCTCCTCATCTGAAAAAGACGCCTGACAAGACTGACTAAACCCTAAGTTTTTTTCACAAAAGCCGGTATTGTCCGCTGTCAAGGCATTGCGAGTTCATGTTTTACAGCAGAAACAGACAAGCACTCGCACCCTTGTTGGTGAACACAACACGATAAATCCGTTTTAGCGACTCAGCGCGCAGTATTCAGGTCAGATGTCACTTTGAAAAGACGCGCTGGCTAAGAGGAGTTTCGTCAAAGCTGACTAAAAGTGATCGAGGGTGGATAATTTCAATGAACTCGTGATATCTTCTTCAGGGCGTAAAAGGAAAATAAAACCTGAAACATTTTCACGGACCCTTACTAAAGCAGCTCGTTTATGAGGGAAAAGTTCACTGTATTGCGTGTACGTTATCACAACAACAAAGTTTGTCAGGCGTCTATGTCAGCTGAGGAGATTAACGTTATGAAGATTAACCGAGTGATGTATTATTTATCATAGCAATTACTTGGTTTTGTTTGACTCAGAAAGATGAAATGTGAATGTATCTGCTCTGCTTAAAAAAACTTATAACATATTAAAGCATACTTTCAATTAACTTTAATTTAGTAATTTACCTGTATTTTTTAAGTTATTATTATTATTAATCAAAACAACCCAGCTGCAGTTTGATTGATATTACTTGGAATGCATAATAATAATAAAAAACATGATTTATGAAAATGAACAAGAACGGAGTACTTGCAAATGACCTCTTCTGTTATAAATGTCCCAATTGGGAGAGAGGGTGTGCAATTTTCAAAGAGTTTAATTAAACGTTCATGTTATATATTTTGGTTGCATTTGTGAGTTAATGAAAACGTAACTGGTTGTGTGAACATATCTAAATATCGATTAATCGATCGATAGAGCCCTGAATCAAATTGTATTGTAGAATTTTTTGAAGTATCGGCAAATATCGTATCGCTGGCTGAGAGAATCGATATCGTATCGTGATGAACTGTCCGATTTACACCCCTACTGTCCACTTCTTATACTGTCTATGTTTTGAAGTCGTTTATGGGGGGTATGGGCGGCCATCTTGGAAAATCTTGGGAAATCCTAACCCCGCCCACCTTCTGGCCAATCCATATATGGGTAAAGGACGCGAGCCCAGTTATTCTGCAAATGGAGCAGCGCGCGTCACTCAGCTCGCTCTGCTACTCCGGTTATCTCTGTATATTTTAGGCAAAAATAAAACGAAATATGTTATAAAACACCACACTAACTCTTTTCGTTTTCATTTAAAGAAATCTTAAACATTACAGCCACACAAATGTGGTTCAGGCAACGCGTATTGATTATATTCACTGCATATAACGTTTGCCTATTTATAACAAAACGAAATATAAAACACAACCCTGCTTCTTTTCGTTTAAATATAATATAAAAATATTAAACATTTTAATATGGTCCAGGCAATATGTGCATTTGTACTAAACCAGCGTTTCCCAACCGGGGAAATGTGTAAAAAAACCCAACAACTTGAGTTTTGACCGCAAAAGATGAGGTAATTTGATCGGATGTCATGTAGCCTGTTTACAGCATTTTACCTGATAGAAATGCATGCTCAGTTTAAATCTCTTTTTAAGGTGAGGTAGTTTTAAAGGAACGGCAAAATTCAGCATTTTGTTCCCGCACCCCCTTCTGTCACCTCACGTACCCCAGTTTGAGAACCACTGCCTTTACATATCTTTGTAAAGCGACCTTGAGTGTTGGAAAGGCGCTATATAAATAAAAATAATAATAATTATTATTATTATTAACCACCCAAACACAATTTAACACAAACTGCATGATACCAGTGCTCTGTGAAAAAGTCAGTAATTATTTAATGCCATATTACAAGGCTATAAATTGCACAAACTTTCCATTTGCATTTGAAATTGAATTCACTTCATTCAGTCCGATAACTGTCCATGCCGGATCTGTCCCCGTTGTTTTAAAATGTAATCACGGAAAGCAAAACAAGGCATTAGCATGACCGCATCCAGCTAGCCAGGCCGATAGACCGCTATCTGATGGAGATAGGCGCGCATGAGCGCGGGCGGGCACGCGCAGCTTAGGGCGCTAAATAGAAGCGCCCATAGCTGACTAGATTAGAGCTCGCTGATTGGCTACAGTTTATGTCAAACATGTATATCTTATCAGCAATTGGCTAAGCTGCTCCACAGACCCGCCTCTGTGGGGCGATTGACTCCAGCGCCCTGAGCTGATGAGACGTGCACGCTGGTGGAGGAGACGTGTTGAAAAGCAGACATTTTTATTTTCTATCATATTTTTCACATATACTGGGGTGAATTTAATATCTCAAACACACAAATACTGACAATTTGTATGTATGATTTATGTATATATTTACTTATTTAATGAGTGTGGCTCATAAACTGGTCTGGCTCATGGGGGGGCGGCGCCCTAGCGCCCTCTATTGGTCAGCCGCCCCTGCAAACAATAGCTTTATTTGAAAAACTAAAATCATAATTTGTATTTTCCTGAAACCCTTCTGATGTCACTTGCATAATAATTTGTAACACAGTGTATATAGAGATGTAATGATACAGATAAAAGATTCAGACACATAAAACACATTATTTGTTTAGTTGTTACAAGTCGAAAAGAAAGAAACCAATCAGGTATTATTAAAGAAAGTAAAAGAAAAAAATGGTGTTATAACAGAATTAATTATTTGCAAAGATCACAAGCCCAGTTAGAGTGTTTTGCCTTCTCAAAGTCAGGAGGACTCATGTTGAGGCATTTCACATGAAACCAGTGTTGGCATGCATGACATTAAATAAAAAAAAATAAAAAAATAATATATAATTAAAGGGATAGTTCACTTCAAAATGAAAATTCTGTCATCATATACTCACCCTCAAGTTGTTTCAAACCTGTATGAATTTCTTTCTTCTGCTGAACACAAAAGAAGATATTTTTTCATACTATGGAAGTCAATGGGACCAGTTAATTGTTTGGTTACTGACATTCTTCAAAATGATCTTCCTATGTAATTTTCATTTTGAAGTGAACTAACCCTTTAAGTTGAAAGTACTTACCCAGTCAGTTGTTGGACCACCTCCAAGGGGTTGTGTCAAACCGCAAAAGCACGACACTCGTCCTTTCTGAACAATAGAAAGTGTATAGATATTAAAATAGTAACAGACAATAACAGTTTCATGGTGTCTTTTTGTTCCCATTCATGTCCATCACCTGAGGCTGTGAGGATTCCCTCAGCCATCTTCTGACGCAGCTCCTCCATGTTGGTCACAGAAGAATTGATGTCCAAGTGGGAGGGAACTTCAGGGAAACTATTGACAACCTCCCATGCCATCTTTGAACAATAGTTGTAAGTGTAAGAATGAATGGTATTTAGTGTCTCAACTATAAGGTTGATTTTAGAAAAAAAACACCAGCATAACAAACACACCACAGCTGTATGCATCTCGCTGGATTATGTGCTTAATTGTGGCCCCTCTCCACTCAATCTCCACCCACTCTTTTTTTTCATGCCTCATTCTGAAGTATTGACTTTGATAAATATATGACACGGTTCGGGGTAATACAGTTAAAGTGATTGGAAGTAATGAGAGCTGGGCTTAATGCTTTTATTTAAGCATTGTGTTTTACCTAAATCTGATTGCAGCTTGTTTAGAGTCATTCTCTTCATCAGTTCCTTGTGGATTAATAAGAAACATCTGACTGGAAGATGCATGTAGATACTGGAAAAAAAGAGAGAAACCCATTTAAAATGTCAGTTCAGCTTTGACCACATAGCCATAAAGAAGGACTTACTGGTATTTTGAAAGCTTTCACCAAAAACTTCCAGTGGTTATCATCCACATTCAGGAAACTGATAACTGCGTGATACTTTCCAAAGTCCACCTGAAATGTTCGACAATTTGACATTAGTAAATCTTTTTAAACATGCGTTTTCAAATCTTCAGTGTATAACAATACAATGATACCTTCCGCAGACTCTGTCTACACACTGCATCTCTCTCTTTGGTCATGATGACTTGAGCAGTGTAATGGTTGAGGAGGTAAATGCTACTGTCTTTGCCCATTCTGTTGAGTATGGTTTGGAAGTAGCATTCAATTATCTTGATGAAAAGAGCAAATGTACGAAACATGCATATTAAACAAAGGTAACTGACAGCTTTTCAGATGTGCACAATATGTATGGTGTACTTTGGTGATTTAAATCATGCCAATTTTAAATAATAATAGCCCATGAATATTCTTGCCTCTCCCACAAGCCACTGGTGAGGTTGCAGAGTTTTGAACTCTGAGTGATGGATGGTGTACGTGGTCTTCTTTTCTGCCGACGACACAACAGCAACCACAACACTTCACAGTCTTTTCTGGACCAAAGGTATTCGATCTGCAAATTAGATTTTTATTGTAAGAAAGATGTTAAATTAATTGCAAATATTTTTTTAAATATATAATATGAAGTAATACCTCAGTAGTAATGTCCTCAGATGTCTGTTCTGGTTGATCAGGCTCAGTATTGTCCTTGTATTTTGGCTCATGGTTTGCTTTGGTCGACAGGTCCATTGGTGTATCTGGAATGACTTTGGTGTTTTCCATCTGGCTGGTATTATTGATGCTGATGTCTTTGTTTTCTGGACTTTGTGATGGCTTTGGCAGTATATAAGGTGGGTCAAAGTATTTTGTCCTGCGTTTGTGATGTTTGCTAGATATTTTCTTTGCCCACTCTTCTTTCTGGCAGAAGTTTTCTTTCGGTTGTGGATCACGGCAAGGCAGTGACAGATTGTTGTTAATTATGTGTTCTCTGTATCTGCCTTGTAGGGATCCATACATTTTGTGGATAAAGTCAGCAGGACGCAGGAACTCTTTTGTTTGAAGGATGCTCTGTTTGACTCTCCAAAACCACTCTTCCACACGGCAGTTCGTTTCCCTGGGGTTGAATTGTTGGCTGACTGTAGCTGTGCTGATTTCAGAAAACCAGCTTAGATCCCCAAGAAGCACTCCACTCCAGAGGGGGAAATGCTCATGTAGGTGTTCATGAGGACGTCAATAAGCTCTGGACAGAAAACGTTTTTTTTTGTGTGTTGCTACCAAGGTTTAGGCTCTTGACCCTTTCCAAAATGGCACTAAACACTGATTTGAACGGCGATCTATCACACACAGGGGTTGCAATTTGTGGTGTTTCTGTGACCTCTGGCTTTGTTTCTGACTCATTGATTTTTATCGTCGTCTTCATTATTCTCAGGTCCAGGGAAGCTTTGGCTGCATTCACCACATCTGTTTCCTCTGGCGATGTTAACAGCACACACATATCCTCGAATACAGCCATTGCCTCTTCTAGATGTGTGCTGTTTAACAACAAGGCAAAGCAGTAGGTAGCGTACTCTTTTACGGCCTTGCTGTCGGTCTTTTTTGAAAATGCCTGGCTCACTGCCTTTATAATATGTGAAGAGCAAAGATGTAAAACACTGAAATGATGATCACCACTGTTTACTGTGTTTGAAACAATTCGGTGTGCTCTCTGCAGATACGTCAAAATGCTTTCTTTGTTGAATGACAGCCGGACACTTGACATTAATCCCCAGCTGAAGTCAGTCTCCACTTGATGTACCTGGCATGATGTTATCTGACCAAGGGCCCTTAATGTTCCCATTAGCCAATATGTCAAGGTAGGAATTGAGTGCTGATTTGTTAGGAGCTCACTCACAGGAAGTGGTGGCATGTTTTTTTCCCATTCCCGGCAGTACAAGAGCGTAGTAGAGCACTCTCTTGGGCTGACCGGGAATGCGTGAGGTGACACTACCAGTGCCATCCAAGTGAAGTGCTACTGTTGTTGTTTTTTTCAGATGCTGGGCTAAAATGTGCAAACCGCATTGTGTGTACATGTGTACAGCAAATGGGTCCACCTGCAGATGTTGTAGGTACCCAGCAGTCTCAGCATAGTCAGATGTAGCACATTCTCTCATTATTTCTTGTGTAAGCACCAGCTCCATGATTATGTCGTCATGTAGCCTGGTGCTTTTTTTCACTTCACTGGATATCACCCTTAACACGTCTTTAGTTAAGCATCGTGAGATATTGCCTGCCACAATCTCTTCTGATGGTGATTTTCTTAGGGCTTGATAATAGTAATTGCTCACACCATGTTGAATGCTTTTAGCAATTTTTCCCCTTCGGAAATATTTGGCCTGTCTGAATTTTTTGTCACTTTTCTTGTGTGTTATGTCTCCTTTACGGGCTACAAAGACAGTAATTTTCTTTTTTGATTTTGTTGGGGTTTTTTATTGTAAAAGTAAAGACTGCTGCACAGCCTTTAAAGGTGCAGGTGGCACGTGCTCTAAAAAAAGGCAGGGATCGTTTCAGACTATTTTTGCATTTAACATGTTGGTACTTAAAGCACAGCACACAACAAGGACTGATCTTTGTGAATTCTTTGTACAGGACATCTGTCCATGGTCTCTGGAGTTGGTTTGACCCATGCAGTGGCTTTATTTTTTCACACCTCTCCCATTTTATCTCCAAACTGATTTTTTTTTTGGGCCTGGTGTTGTGGCCCCCCACTCTTTGTTGTTTCTGTCATCTTCATTCTCATGTTCATTTTCATGTTCTGGTTTCAGTTCCTGTTTTTCTTCCTCTTCATTTTCAGAATATGTGGACACTGAAACCAAGTCACTCTCCTCACTTTCTGACTTCAAATCCACACCATTTGTATTTATTTCAGAGTTACATGTATGTTCATCATCATTTTCAGTACACTTTTGCTCTTCTAAAACAATGTGTTCTGTCTGGTCATTTTGTTGTTGTCTGGTCTCATCCTGGTGATGGACTTCTTGTCCATCTAAAAATTTAATTATTATTAGTAGTAGTAGTATTTCAGTATAATTATACCAATTGTAATGTTTTAAACCTGCACTACCATTCAAAGTTTGGGGTTAGTAAGATTTTTTTTTTTTTTTTTTTTTTTGTACACAACTGTTTTCAACATAGATATTAATAATAAATGTTTCTTGAGCTGTATATTAGAATGATTTTCTGAAGGATCATGTGACACTGAAGACTGGAGTTATGATGCTGAAAATTCAGATTTGATCATATAAATGAAATAAATGCAGCCTTAGTGAGCATAAGAGACTTAAGAGACAAAAGAGAGCATAAAATCTTACCGATCCCAAACTTTTGAAAGCCAGTGGATGTAGTTGCATTATATTTGCTGCATTAAGTGAAGTACACATCATATGACTTGTAAATGGGTATTTCACACAAAAATGATAGTAGGGAAAAAAAATATGGAAGTCATTGGCTACCAACAACTGTGTGGTTACCAACATTCTTCAAAATATCTTCTTTTGTTTTCAACAGAAGAAATAAACTCATACAGGTTTGGAACAACTTAAGGTTGAGTAAATGATGACAGTCATTTTTGGCAGAACTAACCCTTTAACATTGGGTAAATAAAGGGCATTTAAAGGGCAAATAAAGTTGGTAAATTTATACAAGATGCTAGCGGTGATAGAGTGGATCTATGTTGGTCAATCCATCTGAAGTGCCCCAACCGGGGTCAGCTCTATGTTCCCACGACCCTGTGTTCCCACATTTCTAAGATTTTTTTTTTTGAATGAATGTTTTCTCATTTAACTATGTCCCCTATGAAGGGTAGGTTTTAGTGCTTGTGCTGGTACAGGGATAGCCCAATAACATCCCAGACAAGTCTCCCTCCTGTGAGGGGTAGGTTTAGGTATGTTAGGGTTAGGGTTAGGGCTGTGGGAACATAGACATGCTCCCCTTCAACCAAGATTGCTGCTTTTTTCCATTTAATTTGAACATCCATTTGTGTTGGAAATGCAAAACCACCAGTTTTTTTATTTATATTTGGCTTGGTGTAACTACAGTGGCCATGTTTGTGTCCTGATGCACAACAAATTTTAGTTACAAAGACATGTATGGAAACCCCAGTATCTTACAAAAACAGATCTCTACAGCAGTGGCGTGCACAGACCTCCGCTGGGGCAGGGCTGAAATCGTGTTCCCCGTGGAGTGGGGGTGCTGGGTTTCCCGCCCAGTGTAAATTGCTGGAAGTTTACAGCAAATTGGTTCACCTGCAGTTGTTGCAGATAGCCAGCAGTCTCTGGACAATCAGTAGTAGTACATTCTTTACCTTCCCCCTAGGTTTAAATCGTGTACGGCATTGTGACTGAAAGGGCACTTTTTACTATTAGTGATTAAAGGGGGGATTAAAGTTTCTGTCCTGAAATGGTCTGCTTGCACACTATACTTCTGTATGCTTCCTCATCCTAAAAACATAGAAAACCTCACATTATAAATTGACATTAAAAGTCACTCTTGATCAATTAATTTGGATATAATGTCTAAGTAACAACACTGCAAGTTCTTGTACCGGTATGCTGTATTTCTTTAAGAGCGTTTGGACTATCCTGAGCTGAGGTTTACCTTACATTGAGATATACCTAAAATGTGTTGTGTGTCATGACACAGAGTCAGCCACTGTGGTTAAACAAAGTAAAACACTGGTGGTTCTGCAATACTTGTTACGTGTCAGAACGTAAATGTTGTTTAATGATTGTTGTATCACATGTGAGTGTATGCATGCTTCTTGTTGTGTTCTTCTCTCTCTCCCCGCTCATTTGAGTGCAACAGGTGCAGCTGCTAAGTGGGTGCGGCTGAAGCCACTCAGCGTGTCAGCGTGTGTATAAAAGCAGTGTGAACCGTCTCTTCGTCGAGTTCACCCTCCTGCTTCCGTGGTAGAGCGTGTGTGTACGACTGCTGCCCAAAACGAGTTGTAAATCTAGAGTGATTCGTGCTGTCTGTTCATCAGTGAGAGCTGCGCTGCGTCCCAGCTCATGTGAACTTATAGAGGAGCTTTAACTGTTGTAGCGGTATAGGCCGGTAATTGTATTTAGCTTACTCCTCTTATCTTTGTAAAAAAACAAACCCTGAGAGAGACAAGAGGCCCTTTTTCTTTAACATTAATTTTCTCCTGTTTACTGGTCAGTAAGGGAGGTAAGAACAATGTATTTTATTTATAGTTTTAATTCCAGGTAAGAGGGCTTAAAACTTAGTTAGAGACTCCCTTTTTGTTTGTTATTTTGGCCGACTGAATAACCTCTCAGTGACATACTTTTTTTTAAAGAACAGCAAAGACCCTTTTGTAAACAAATAAACCACTTTTCTTGATATCTTGGCTGTGTGCCGTTGTGTGTACGGGAGCAGGAGATTGAACTCCGGGCGTCATCCATTTTAATGGGTGTCGCTCTCGATGTTCGTGCATGTGGCACGTAACACATAGAGGTAATTGTGCAACACACTTTACAATTTTGGACCTCTTGATTTAAGTATATGCCAGTAAAATAGCCTCAAGCTCACCACACCTGTAATACCCCTAGTCATTCTTTCAAAACTTGATTCAATTTTATTTATTTTTTTCATTATTTTTTGTTTACACATTTATTGTTTCTCAACACAAGAATATTGTAACTTGTAATGAGAAATTTTTATTTAATCACACACGATCACGGTTAAATTTAATGTATTTGTAGTAAGTTTATGTATAAGACAATGATCCACTTGTAACACTTGATTATGAAAACTATCAATAAAGCAAAGCAATTTAACACTCTCCCTTACCTTCACAAAGGACTTCAGTACGTATACCTCGCCAGTTGTTCTTCCATATCATGCTCAACCATTTGCACAGTTTGTCATTTGTCTTTTGAAAAATATCCATAGCCAGGTTTGACCATGTTTATGAACAGATTTTTGTTTTTTTTCTGATATTGTTAAAGATAAATGCTTTTATAATAGCATCCCTCCCACCAGAATCTGTCCATACATCTTTGTTCCTTAATTTGTGTCCTTTTTTATATCTACCCATGTTTGTTAGAGAACATGTGTGAAACAAAAGCTTATCCTTTTAAAATTTCAATTTATACGTGTCATTATGACATACTGCCTCCTACAGGTGTGGGGAACAATGTAATTCCAATTTGATATATATATATATATATATATATATATATATATATATATATATATATATATATATATATACATACACACACACACACACACACACACACACACACTCACACTCACACACTGTTACTAAAACCAATATCCAGATATTCTTCTAGAATCCAGTAACAACACACACCCTTTGAAGTGGAGTTAGAAAACATTATTTATTTTTCAATGAGCTTATGTCTTACTTTGAATATCAATATCATACTTTGTGCTGTGATTCTGTGAATAAATACAACATCAAAATGTTCTTGTAGAATCCAGTAACAACACACACCCTTTGAAATTGAGATAGAAAACTGTCTGAATTTTAAATGAATTTATTATCAGGTTTAAATTTAATTCAATAGCATTTATCTTGGATTACAAATGAAAAAGTCGCTTGCGTGTAAATAATCTTTTAGGTCCGAGCAACAAGTCACACCCTTTGAAGTTGAGGTAGAAAACTTTATGAATTTTTTAAAGAATTAATTTAAAATTTGAATATCAAACTCGGTCAAAACAACTGCAACATGTTCCTCTAGGGGGCAGTAATACCGCACACTCTTTAGGAGGCTTTGAGAGATTTTGTACCATTTTTGCTTTCAATAACACGTGTTGTGCTGTAGTTTTATGAATAACAAAAACACACATTTGTTCTTCTATTAACCAGTAACAACACACACCCTTTAAAGTGGAGTTAGAACACTTTATTTATTTTCAGTGAGCTTATGCATTTCTTTAAATATCAATATCATACCCTGTGCTGGGAGTCTGTGAATAAATACAACATCAAAATGTTCTTGTAGAATGCAGTAACAACACACACCCTTTGAAGTTGAGTTAGAACACTTCAGTGAGAACACTTCCCTCTTCAGTGAGCTTATGTCTTTCTTTAAATATCAGTATATCATACCCTGTGCTGGGAGTCTGTGAATGTTCAAAATGTTCTTCTAGGAACCAGCAACAACACAATCTATATTAGGAAAACCGTCTATGTATTTTACACACATTTATTTGCACATCTGAATCTCAGTAGCATTGTTTTTGCATCACTTATGACAGCTAAACAAACTGAAAGCAGTTATTTTAACAATATAACACACTATTTGAATTGAATTTTGGGATTGAATATTAAGGTTTTTACTCTAAATTTAAAACTTCTTTGTCTTAATAGCATTAGGCTACTATTACAACACAACAATAACTTTAACAATAAAGGAAACATGCATGTTAGTACACATCAGTGCAGCCCACAATATAAAACCACCAAACAGAACATAGCCTACTTTAGCCAAAGTACAACTGCAACACAGTTACCCAATCTCAGCTCTCAATCCCCAGACATGATTGATAAAGGTACTATAAAACAAGAGAAGAGATTACCACATCAAATACATTTGTATATTAATTGCATCAAACTCATAAACGATCGGTCTTAAAGTGTATTCTGCGTTCACCATTATTCAGCATTCCAGCACGGCCGTCAGCCCGTTGAAGGATCCGCAGCAATACATGTGTGTCTGCCTCATTTCCCAGATAGAGAATAAAACCTCTTAAATAATCAGCCTAAAAGAAGAAGATATACCATAAAGATGGAATTGGAGTCACTCCACGCAAACAACCCACACAACTAAACACATACCTGTATGAAAGGGTACAGCGGCTGCACGTTGAGCTCAACAAACACACGCCAGAACTGCAGGAAAACCTCCACCTGTTGCTGTCAGAACCCTTTATGCGGTCTTAGTGATGAACTGGCACCTGACACTGAGTGCTGGCCAGTCTCCTCTCACAGTCATATTACAGAAAACATGCTTGTTTCCTCACGGCACTTTCAGGAGGTAAGGTAAGGTATTATTATCAGAGCTGTGACACCACAGGGAGCAATATCTTTCATTTCAAAAGGGTGGGGTGGTGGCGTGAGTGACGAACAGGTGCCAGAGGACTGTGGTGTTCTTCATCATCTGCTCCCTGGAGACTTGGTGCTGGCGGATCGTGGGTTCGACATCAGGGACAGCGCTGGACTGATGTGTGCTGGAGTGAAAACGCCCGCCTTCACACGAGGCCGCTGTCACCTGGATGCGAAGGACGTGGAAGACACCAGGAAGATAGCGCACCTCAGGGTTCATGAGGAGAGGGTAACTGGTTGTGTTCGCGGAAAGTACAGCATATTGAACGACACAATTCCACTGAGCATGGCGGTTCCCTGCGAAGGAGAAGACATGCTCTTACTAGACAAGATTGTGTGTGTGTGTGTGCTGTGCTCTGACTAACATGTGCCCCAGTGTTGTTATGAAAAGCTGAACTAGTATTATTGTCATTGTCACTGTTATATTGCTGTATGAAGACTGCAGCTCATCTTGTTGTTAGAAGTTTGGGGAATATATTATTGCAGTTGTTTAGATAAAAATTCACAGTAACAATATATTGTGCAACATGAAATTGATGTGTACACAGTTATGATGAAACATGTTGTGTATATCTCTCTCTCTCTCTCTCCCTCTCTCTCTCTCCCTCTCTCTCTCTCTCTCTCTCCCCCTCTCTCTCTCTCTCCCTCTCTCTCTCTCTCTCTCTCTCTCTCCCCCTCTCTCTCTCTCTCTCCCTGTTTTCTCTTGTTTTTGGCGAGTAAGGGAGTCAGTTTAGTGTCTGTATTTTTTGTTTAAACTTTTTCTTTTGGCCGAAGGTGCCTCACTAAGCCCCACACACCGGAGATGGAGCCGCTGAACTACACAGTTCTCATTGTCACATGCTACCATGACTGATCCAGTCCTTCAGGACCTCTACAGAGACACCAGAGTTTGTTCTTCTTCTGTAGAGCCGTTTCCTTGGCCTGGATGATGTCATAGGAGGATCTGTGTCTGCAAGACTCCTGTTAAAGGCTGGACATGTGGTATTGTGGAGGCTGCCCTAGTGTAATGCTGAGCCACAAGCTCCGGCAGACACACTTTCAGAAAGAGCTCCTGTGCTTTAGCTAAACACATGCTCTAAAAACCTGCATCAACTGCAACACAGTCCATCACAGTCCACACTACAAAGGCACAGAACTTTGACTCAGTCACAGAGATCTGTGTTTGCACTTGGCTGTAGTATTGATGTGTCTTCTCTTCTTCAAGCTAATTTTACCATCATTTACCTGGAGGTAGAAACTCTTGTCATCCGCACAGGCTTGTAGGATATGTGGGTGTTGCAGAGCTTAAACATGCACTTGACTTCCAGACAGCCTTTTCCACAACAAGTGCAGTGGATGATTGAAACCATACACTCACCTAAAGGATTATTAGGAACACCATACTAATACTGTGTTTGACCCCCTTTCGCCTTCAGAACTGCCTTGATTCAACAAGGTGCTGAAAGCATTCTTTAGAAATGTTGGCCCATATTGATAGGATAGCATCTTGCAGTTGATGGAGATTTGTGGGATGCACATCCAGGGCACGAAGCTCCCGTTCCACCACATCCCAAAGATGCTCTATTGGGTTGAGATCTGGTGACTGTGGGGGCCATTTTAGTACAGTGAACTCATTGTCATGTTCAAGAAACCAATTTGAAATGATTCGAGCTTTGTGACATGGTGCATTATCCTGCTGGAAGTAGCCATCAGAGGATGGGTACATGGTGGTCATAAAGGGATGGACATGGTCAGAAACAATGCTCAGGTAGGCCGTGGCATTTAAACGATGCCCAATTGGCACTAAGGGGCCTAAAGTGTGCCAAGAAAACATCCCCCACACCATAACACCACCACCACCAGCCTGCACAGTGGTAACAAGGCATGATGGATCCATGTTCTCATTCTGTTTACGCCAAATTCTGACTCTACCATCTTAATGTCTCAACAGAAATCGAGACTCATCAGACCAGTCAACATTTTTCCAGTCTTCAACTGTCCAATTTTGGTGAGCTTGTGCAAATTGTAGCCTCTTTTTCCTATTTGTAGTGGAGATGAGTGGTACCCGGTGGGGTCTTCTGCTGTTGTAGCCCATCCGCCTCAAGGTTGTGCGTGTTGTGGCTTCACAAATGCTTTGCTGCATACCTCGGTTGTAACGAGTGGTTATTTCAGTCAAAGTTGCTCTTCTATCAGCTTGAATCAGTCGGCCCATTCTCCTCTGACCTCTAGCATCAACAAGGCATTTTCGCCCACAGGACTGCCGCATACTGGATGTTTTTCCCTTTTCACACCATTCTTTGTAAACCCTAGAAATGGTTGTGCGTGAAAATCCCAGTAACTGAGCAGATTGTGAAATACTCAGACCAGCCCGTCTGGCACCAACAACCATGCCACGCTCAAAATTGCTTAAATCACCTTTCTTTCCCATTCTGACATTCAGTTTGGAGTTCAGGAGATTGTCTTGACCAGGACCACACCCCTAAATGCATTGAAGCAACTGCCATGTGATTGGTTGATTAGATAATTGCATTAATGAGAAATTGAACAGGTGTTCCTAATAATCCTTTAGGTGAGTGTAGTTTTGGTCAAAAACAGTGACGAACTGGATGAAGTTATTAAATGTATTGTAGCATTTTCTGGAATCTCTGGATTAAAGATTTATAGTCTACTTTATTCTCTCTTAAAGATTGTGTGTTGAAATAAATTTGTGGGATATCAATTAAAGACAATACCACATACCGTGGGGTAATGGTGTGTAAAGATTTGATTCAAAGAAGCCGGTTACATTTTGAGCCTATTATTGAGAAAATTAAAAACAGATTCAATATGTGTCTTATGAGAGATCTGTCCCTAAATGGATGTATTCTACTTTCAAACACAGAAGGGACCTCAAGGTCTGTTTATATATCTATGTCGGCTAATGTTCCAAATAATGTTGTCAGGGAATTAGATAAGATTCTTCATGATTTTATTTGGAGGAAGATGTGGCGAGCACGACGAGGTCGAGGGCCGTGGGAGGACGGCGCGAGGCCAGAGCGTGATTGATAATCAGCGACACGTGCGCGACGCACCAGTCTCGCATCTCTCACGGAGGAGCGGAAGCATAAAGGAGGAGCGACGACAGTGAAGAGCGAGAGAGGAACAGGCCTGTGTTTTAGTTGATGTTTTGTGTGGCCAGCAGTCGTCCGTGAGGGGCTGCTGGCTTTTACTTTCATTTTGTATTTGGTTTATTTTTTATCATTAAAATATGTTGAATGTTCGCCGGTTCCCACCTCCTTCTTCCCATAACATCTGAACCCCGTTACAGAAGAAAATACACTATTTACGGAAAGATATTCTAAAAAATAATAGAGACTTTGGTGGCCTTGAAGTTTTACATTTTACAGATCTCAATAATGTGTTTAAGAAAAAATTGTATAATAATCTAATGTATTAAAAATAAAGATAGTGTATGGAATGCTTTCCCAAATTACATATTTAACTCTTTGTGTGGCATTAATTTTCTTTTAAAATGTAATTTCTCAGTTGAAAAAATCCCAGTTAAACTGGCAAGCTTTCATAAGCAGGCACTGCTGGCTTGGCTATCAATCTATAAACATAACTTTTCACCACATTGATACTTTATATGGAATAACAAAGATATCTTGTACAAAAAAAAGTAAATCTTTAATCAGACAAGGTACGACAAAGGAATTCTTTCTGTTAATCAGTTGCTTAATGAACAAGGTTTACTTTTAACATATTATGAATTTCTCCAGGCCAAAAGAATATGCTATTATTTCTGATGCAATCCCTGGCAGAGTTGTATCTCTATTACGAAATCCTGGATTCTATCCTATAAATGTTGAGCGTCAAACCAGTTTTTGAAGTGATACAATACTTATTGGGGATATTAATATATTAATAGATAAATGCAATAACAAATATATTAGAAATATTTTAAAAACAAACTATTTGCCTTGTTCAACAGTGTTTTGGTCTACTAAATATGAAAATATTAACTGGATACGAGTATGGATAATAATAAAATTAGAGAGGTATAAAATTGTACACAGAATTTACCCTGTCAAGGAGTTGCTTGAACGTTTCCATTTCAATATTGAACATTTATGTGAATTTTGTGGCAATGCCAAATAATCTGTGACTCATCTTTTTTATTTTATTTTTTATTGTATAAATTCAAAAATGTTTTGGTTGGATGTTTCAATTTTCATTTCTAGGTTGTTTGCATGCGAGTTTTTTTTAACTAAAACTAAGCCAAGCTTTGAACATTTTATAAAAGAGATTAACCCCTTCCCCATCACCCCCAATTTTGGCAAGTGCTGCATACATGAAATGCCCAAAATAAAAAGGTTACTGCTCATAAGTAATTCTGAATAGAAACATAACACACATACATTTAGAAAGCCAACACTTGAGAGTTTATAGTTCAAGACTCAAAATTAACCAGACTGTTATTAATATTGAGATATATAAGCTCAAAAATATTTTGAACTAAAATAATCTGGGATCACCAGTGATCTGACTGGTAAGGGGTTAATCTCTTTTATAAAATGTTCAAAGCTTGGCTTAGTTTTAGTTAAAAAAACTCGCATGCAAACAACCTAGAAATGAAAATTGAAACATCCAACCAAAACATTTTTGAATTTTATCTAATGTAGTACCATATTGTACACCAGCTTGCTAAAGTGGGGAACATTGGCCTTATGAATTCCCCACAAGAACAGTGTCTGTTAAATTCTGCTTCAACGATTGCTTGGTCAGAGGATTCAGAGGTTCATCTGTAATCTCCTGAAGAGGCTTCAATGCCTTGTTCACTGACTCGAGGACATCAATGTCCCGCAGATGTCGTGTTCTCTGAGAGAACTGGTGACAGATCCCTCTGCTGTTCCAGTATCCTTCCCATCATTTGCTGTTTAGTGCCTCATTGTGTTGAACACTCTGTGATCAGATCATGTTCTGGCAGGTTAAGAACCTCCAGCCGTTTGCACATTCCTACAGCATGACTGATGTGTGCGTCCCCTTTAACAGCATCTTCTGGATAGAGAGGAGGTTGTCTCGCGGCTCAATGAGCCATTGAATGGTAATATTGCTTATATTTGATGATATGTTTTGAACTTAAGCTGTTTCTTAGTTTGTAAAACATACTTTGTGATGTGGGATTATAAAAATGTATTTGTGACTGATTGTGACTGTGTTGGAGATTGTATGAGCGTGGCTTATTTACTCTCCGTTTGCCAACAGGTGCTATTAAATGCAGAGAAAGCCACAAAATACACGTTTACAACTTTAATTTATCAACAAAATAAATACAGTACTGAACAGCAAGAGGGTTGAAGTGTCTTTATTCAGTTCATCAACACAACTATAACCTGGAACCCGTTATAGTTTCATAAAATTTAAATTGTACTATAAATAACAATTAATTTTAATAAAACTGTTACATCTATAATTTAACTAATCTATAATGCTTTATTAATTAAAATAGTGTCAACACTAGAAAAGTTGTGACAGAATATACAATAAAACATGTTTAATGTAAAATTATGTTAAAATAACTAATTAAAACTACTGAAATAACTTAACACTTACCAATAGCAAGGTGTAGTCTGTGGCCGAAGCGCTGAAGTCGGGGTCAACCATTTATTACCGCAGCTTTGATCATATTAGTTGCATTGTCCGTGGTAAAACACACTAGACGTGCCCGACTCAAATTCCCAGCAGAAAAAGCCTCTCGCAGTCCCAGAACTGTGTTTTCCTGCTGTGCTCACTGGGAAAATATGCCGTCTGTAAGCACCAACTTCTCATTTTAAAGTCTTGGTCAATAAAATGAACTGTTAAACTAATGTACGGCTCTGTTGTCTAACTGGACCAGAGGTCTGTCGTACACACTAAATGTTCAACATCTCTCAGACATGACAGTCGTGAGTATACTCGTATATTTGGGGGATAGCAGTGTGGGAAACATAGCACAGAGAGGGAAAGTTGTAAGTAAGTAAGTAAGTAAGTAAGTAGCTTTATTGCCAAGTAGTGTTTTACACATACAAGGAATTTGCTTTGGTTAAAAAGGTGCTACATGTAGACAAAAATACAGTTGACATAAAATATAAAAATATACAAATATAGAATGGACAATACAAATATAATCACTACTGTCAATTCTCTATTCTCAATCTCTACAGGACAATACAAATACAATATAAAATGGACTCAATAAGGGACCCGTGGTTTGTTAATGAGGCTAACTGCAGATGGGAAAAAACTATTTTTGTGGCGAGAGGTTTTGGTCATGATGGACCGCGGCCTCCTTCCAGAGGGAAGAGTCTGAAACAGTTTATGTCCGGGGTGGGAGGGGTCAGCTGCAATCTTACCTACTCGCCTCAGAGTCCTAGAGGCGTATAGGTCCTGAAGTGATGGAAGATTGCAGCCAATCACCTTCTCTGCCAAGCGAATAATACGCTGCAGCCTGCCCTTGTCCCTGACGGTAGCAGCATTGTACCAGATGGTAATGGAGGTGGTGATAATGGACTCAATGATGGCGATATAAAAGTGCACCATCATTTTCTTAGGTAAGCTGAATTTCTTCAGCTGCCGCAAGAAATACATCCTCTGCTGAGCCTTTTTGATGATGGAGGTGATGTTCAGATCCCACTTAAGGTCCTGGGAGATGATTGTACCCAGGAAACGGAAGGAATCCACCACGGTGACTTGAGAGTCACACAGAGTGATGGGGGAGGGTGGGGCTGTGTTCCTCCTAAAATCCACGACCATCTCTACTGTCTTCAGAGCATTGAGCTCCAAACTGTTTTGGCTGCACCAGGTCACCAGATGGTCGATCTCAATCCGTGTATCATTCGTTCAGTCGTTTTTTAGTTTAATATTGAAAGTAGAAAAATGAGAAAACAGTTCCTTTTTCGATTTTCATTTTTTCCAAAACAACGAAACCAAGAATTCAGCTTGATTTTTCGTTTTTCGTTCTGAGGTAGAAAAATGTATAAACAGCTGGAATATTCGTATTTTACACGTGGGCGGGAATGAAACGCCCCTTTCCTTTGATTTGTCAGCCGAAGATCAAACTGTCCCGTCATCAGTTCTTCCTCAGTTCTGCACTGCAGAATAAGAGTCCTCGCGTTGTGATTCTTAACGCGTTTATTGCAACTACATTTCATCTTTTTTTTTCATCAAATAACCAGACTAACATGGCTCGACACAACCCGTACTGGGGAAAACACTAGACAGGGCTTTCTTCTGTGTAGATATAAATTCACATACGCTTTGCATCAGCTGGGTATGCAGGTAGCCTAAATGACGGCTGTTAGCCTACATGGTCGCCCTCGCCCAATAATTTTTTTTTAAATAATAAATGAAGATATAAATCAATATAATTAGTTGTAAATTTAATATTTTTAACACTAATACAAAAAGAAAAGAATAATGCATGTACAATATGTCTATATTAACGTAAACGCATGACATTCAGACTGAGTATCTAACAACCGGAGAACAGAGAACAACAGAGATATTAAAATACATACTCTTCTGAGTTTTATGATGTAGGCCTTGTGTTTTATTAAAATGTATTCATTTATATCTCAAAGATGTGCGCTTGTATCGCAGCGCACCGGGTCATGTTGAGAGGGAAACAAACGCATTTTATTATTAGCCTATTCAGAAATAGTGTAAAAGACCGGTAAATAAAATACAACATTAACGTTATAAACACTATTAATAACATATAGGCTATGTCTAAGCGTATTTTACTTCCCCTTACTGTAGCCTATGTCAAATCCTTAAATGAATGGTAGGCCTATTCAGAAAACAACAAGAATGAAAAATAAGTAGCCACGTACAATAAAAATATAGCCTAATAGCTTATAAAAATAGCCTATTTTGTCCTTTATTATAAATAACATTTAGCCAATTTTAAACGCCAAGCCTAAACGAATTTATTTGAATCGAAACTGAAACTGTACCGACGTTGGTTTCGCGCATCTCTCATTCGGTCCAAAGTTTCCATATTTGCAATGTAATATTTGGATGCTAACTAGTAATGTAAAGAAGGCTTTTATACTTAAGTCAAGTCCCAATACACGTATATGCTAAATCAGCATCTTCACAGCAAGGGAAATGAGTTTGGAATAACAGCAAGTAGCCTACTGTGCGGCACAGCCTTTATATTGTACAACAGACCAATTAAATTAAGCAGAATAACTTTTTATATGTTTGGTTGACTGTGTTTTATTTTAATAATGAACAGGCTGCGATGTTAGCAATGCCAGAAGTGAACTGATAGAGATGCTGTGTGAGCGAGCGATGCGCCGGCGACATCACTTGGATTTGTTGCTCAGCAGGGGAAATAATAATATTCTGTCGTTTAATAATCTGTCATTCGAAACAGTAACATTTATATTTTTATTTGTGTACATTCAAAATGACTACAAAATGTCATGCCTTTGGAAAATAAAGAAAACAACATGATGCGCTGCTTTAGCGCGTCTCAGTCTCCTTGAACATCTTTCTGGCGCACACCAAAAATGAACCAAAATAGAGTGAATAGCCTTCTGACGCGCCTACTTTTCAAAGTCAACATTTAGATTATTTGAAGTAAAATGCATTATATAGTCACTTAAGAATAAAACACAGCGTGGTTCATGATAAAAATAAATAAACAAATAAATAAACGTGACTTTACAGTTTGGAAATAGGAAAATAGCAAACCCCTGGCACTTGAGAACTCCTGGTCTACACAGAAGAAAGCCCTGTCTAGTGTTTTCCCCAGTACGGGTTGTGTCGAGCCATGTTAGTCTGGTTATTTGATGAAAAAAAAAAAAGATGAAATGTAGTTGCAATAAACGCGTTAAGAATCACAACGCGAGGACTCTTATTCTGCAGTGCAGAACTGAGGAAGAACTGATGACGGGACAGTTTGATCTTCGGCTGACAAATCAAAGGAAAGGGGCGTTTCATTCCCGCCTACGTGTAGAAATCAAATATTCCAGCTGTTTATACATTTTTCTACCTCAGAACGAAAAACGAAAAATCAAGCTGAATTCTTGTTTTTCGTTGTTTTGGAAAAAATGAACATCGAAAAAGGAACTGTTTTCTCATTTTTCTACTTTCAATATTAAATTAAAAAACGACTGAACGAATGATACACGGATTGATCTCACACCTGTAGGCAGACTCATCACCACCAGAGATGAGCCCAATGAGGGCGGTATCATCCGCAAACTTCAGGAGCTTAACGGTCTGGTGACTGGAGGTGCAGCTGTTGGTATACAGTGAGAAAAGGAGGGGAGAAAGAACGCAGCCTTGAGGGGATCCGGTGCTGATGGTCCTGGAATCAGAGATATGTTTCCCCAACTTCACATGCTGCTTCCTGTCCGTCAGGAAGTCAGTGATCCACCTGCAGGTGGAGTCAGGCACGTTCATCTGAGAAAGCTTGTCCTCCAGCAGGGCTGGAATGATGGTATTAAAAGCACTGCTGAAATCCACAAACAGGATCCTGACGTAGGTTCCAGGAGAGTCCAAATGCTGGAGGATGTAGTGAAGGGCCATGTTTACTACATCGTCTACAGACCTATTGGCTCTGTAGGCGAACTGCAGGGGGTCCAGGAGTGGGTCTGTAATGGATTTTATGTGGGACAACATAAGACGTTCAAAAGACTTCATAACCACAGAGGTCAGAGCTACAGGTCTGTAGTCTTTTAATCCTGTGGTCCTTGGTATTTTGGGGACAGGGATGATGATGGAGGCTTTGAAGCAAGCTGGCACATGGCATGTCTCCAGTGAGATGTTAAAAATATCTGTGAACACGGGAGACAGCTGATCAGCACAATGCTTTAAGGTGGATGGAGACACACAATCCGGCCCAGCTGCTTTGCGGGATTTCTGCCTCCTGAATATCCGGTTGACTTCCCCCTCTGAGATGGAGAAAGGAGGAGAGGAGGTAGACCTAACCAGCTCTGATGAGGGGGGGGAGAAGAAAGTGGTGGACTGAGGCATAAGCTGTGCGGCGGAGTCACGGGGGATGGTGTCCGATTGACTCTCAAAGCGGCAGTAGAAATGGTTCAGCTCATTTGCCAGGCGAGAGTCGTTCATGGAGTGGGAGGCTTTGGGTTTATAGTTTGTAATCTGTCTGAACCCCCTCCATACAGAAGTGGCGTCGTTTGCTGAGAACTGGTTCTTTAGTCTCTCTGTGTACATCCGTTTAGCTTCTCGCACCTCCTTGCTAAACCTGTACTTTAACGCCCTGCACCCAGCCCAGTCACCGCTCCTAAATGCCTCCTCCTTTTCCAACCTTAGCCATCTAAGTTTAGCTGTAAACCAGGGTTTGTCATTATTATAACTCACCCTGGTACGTGTTGGTATACAGCTTTCTTCACAGAAGCTTATGTAGGATGTCACTGCCTCTGTAAACTCATCTAGATTGTTGGTAGCAGTCCTGAAAACATCCCAGTCAGTGCAGTCGAAACACGTCTGAAGATCCTCTACAGCTTCACTGGTCCATTTCTTTGATTTCCTCACTACAGGTTTACAGAGTTTTAATTTTTGTCTGTAAGCAGGAATCAGATGGACCATCGCATGATCAGAGTTTCCCAGTGGAGTGCGTGTAACGGTGTGATAGGCACAGCTAACTGTGGTGTAACAGTGATCCAAAGTGTTCCCCTCTCTGGTTGGACATTTTATAAACTGTCTGTATTTGGGGAGTTCTTGGCTGAGATTTCCCCTATTAAAGTCACCAAGAACAATAACAAGGGAGTCCGGGTTTGTCTGCTCCACACAGAGTATCTGTTCGGTCAGCGTGCGCTGCGCATCCTGCACATTGGCCTGGGGCGGAATGTAAACACCGACCAGAGTGAATGAAGCAAACTCACGGGGGGAGTAAAACGGTTTACAATTTATGATAAAATATTCCAGATCAGGAGAACAGTGCTGATGAATGTCGTGGAGATTTTAAACTGTATATTAAACTAACCATGTTTATAACATCTAACCTTATTTAACATCTAACATTGGAACAGGATGTACTGTACGAAACCAATGGAAAACTTGTGTCTTTGACTGTGTGCGTATGTATGTAAAAATAACTTAGTTTTGGGAAATGAAACTAGACAGTCTGTTAGAATCTTGTGATTACAGATGAAGTCACCGCAAGATCAGAGTTTGCTTTACCTAATAACAGAGGGGTTTGCATATGAAGAACCAATCAAATAATGGGGAAATTATGTAATGCAGCCTGACATTTATGCCATACCTCTAAACTATAAAAACTGTTGTATATGTGTTTTACGCTGGGATGTCTCAATGGAATTTGTCTGAGATCCTCCGGCCTTGATTCTTCTTGGGAGAGTTCTCTGAGAACTGCTCGAAGACTCTCCCGGCCGTTATTAAAGCATTTAGAGGACATTTGCTGAAAGTCTGTCTGTTCATTTCTGCTGCGCAGCAGGTCAGTTTAGGGAATCAAGTAAGTTAGAGTAAGAAACTCGGCCAGATGTCGACTGAAGACGCAAGAGCTGGAGTATAAAGGTTATTAAGTGTCGATTGTAGACGCTCTGTGTCGATGAGTAGACGCAACAGTTTTATTATTTATTAAGTGTCGATTAGTAGACGCTCTGTGTCGACAGTAGACGCAACAGTTTTATTTTAGATAGTCAGGTTAAAGGAAATTCCTTTACATGAATCACTGTCACGTCAGTACACCAGCCATTGTTAATATAAAAACAAACACCACCACCTTTTGTTTTGCAGGAGAGTTCTTTGTCACGGTCCGCTCTGTACAGTTGGAAGCCAGCCAGCTGCAGCGCGGAGTCCGGTATCAGTTCACACAGCCACGTCTCCGTGAAGCACAGAACAGAAGATGAATAAAAGTCTCTGTTTTTCCCCACCAAAAGCTGAAGTTCATCCAGTTTGTTACACAGTGAGCGCACATTGGAGAGAAATATTGCCGGTAGTGGTGTACGGAATCCCCGCCGGCGAAGACGCACAAGCGACCCGGCTCTTTTTCCTCTCCTGCGGCACTTCACAGCGCGAACAACAGCAAGAGAGCCCTTCACCAAAAAGTCCAATAATTCCATTGATGATGCAAGGAAAGTGGGAACTAAGTCCGCTGGAGTTGTTCCCCTGATGTTCATGAGTTCTTCTCTAGTAAAAGAGCGCTGATAATCACAGCCAAAAACTGAGTTAACACATAAAAACAAAACAAAACAAAGTGCACCTAACACCGTGGCTGCTATACTCAGCGCCATCTTGGATCTTGTACAGTTTGTCTATAGTATTGATCAGGTGCACAAAACCTGGTTTACCGCCTGTGGTGATCGGAAGCATACACTTTGCCAGATAGCGTGTTATGGCCTCTGTTATCTCTCTATGACACCGGGAGCTAGCAGGATATGCTGTTAGGCTTTCAAAGCTTGATGCTATTGTTGCTTAGGTTTGGGAATGAGGGTTGATTCACCTGTGCTTGAAGATTTTTCTGGCTGATACAAATTGTTGCGCTTCGCTTTGAGGTGACTGTAAAGATTAGTAGTGTTTCCCCTTTGCTTTGCCACTCAAGATTTACATGTTTTACATATGACTTCAGTATGCATGTGTTCATCTCTTTTAAAACCAAAATGCTGCCATATCTTTGAGGTGCTTCTTCCTTTTGGCACTAAATCATCGGGCCGGCTCATCTTATCAGATTAGCTTGCCATGAGAGCATCACAGGATTGTTGATTGTCTTGCTTCAGAGCACGATCACGCTATCATGCACAGTTACATCCCAACCAGTGGTGGAAAGAGTACTAAACAATTGTACTCAAGTAAAAGTATTGCTACTTAAGAAATAATTTACTTGAGTTCAAGTAGAAGTAATGGAAAATAATATGATATGACTAAATAAGTACTCAAGTTACTGTTATAAAGTACTTTAGTATATGTTTCTATTTTTAAGTTAAACACTCTAATGTAATTTCGGTTTCATTCATACTGGAGGAATATTTCCTTATAGGGAACCCCTTATATGGACATCAGAAATCTACAGCTGAATAACATGCAGATAGAGACGCTTTGACTAATGAAACATGAAGACAATAAAACAAGATTGCAATGTGTTCTTCAAGCCATCTGAGGTATTTTCGTCAGAATTATGTATATAATGCAGTGCTAACCGACAGCTCGTATCAGAGTATAATTTTTTATAAAATTATATAATTTTCTTTCTCACACTGTTAAGAAGTAACATGGCACCACAGAAGCAAGTTATTTCAAACATGACTGATGTGTATACTGTATAGTGATTTTGGAGCAAAACATGATATTAATCTCACTATGCTAAGCAACCATACTGACAACAGGGATAGTCCAAGAGCGATTGTTTTATTACTGATTTTGAAAAGGAAGTCCACCTAAGATCATCTGAATGTTTTTTTAAGAAGGGCAAAAGCAAAGAATGGAAGTGAGAAGTCTGATCAAAGAAATGAGGGATTAAAATTGTATGAATAAAATAGTTCAAGTAAAACAAAGTGGGGTATGGGTTAAGTAAATAAAAAAGCCCTTTTTTTCGTTCTACCTAAAATGTGCTGGAGCCCACTGTTGCTATCAGTGCATCTGATTGACAGATACATCATCAATCAAGAAACTTTTGTGAATTAGTGCGAATCATTAGAAGATAGAATTGCAACTCATATGTGCATCGACCCTATCCTCACTGTTATTGAGCGTGTACTAACCGGCTGTCTCAGCATCTGGTATGGAAACTGCTCTGCCTCTGACAGTAAAGCCCTACAGCGAGTAGTGAAGACGGCTCAGCGTATCACTGGGACCAGCCTTCCTGCCACTGAAGATCTCTACAACACTAGTGCTGCGTCCTAACTCACCTACTTCTGCTACGCCATAAAAGTGTAGAAATATTTGCACATTTAGGGACCGTCTCTAAAGTTACATACGGCATTGGTACACACGTTTCTAACTTCAATAGCATTTGAAGAGAAAGACTTACAGTCATACAACCAACTGTAAAGTGTTCATGTAGGTGTCATGATGCACACTTTTTAGACAGTTGATATTAAAATAAATATGAGCTCATGCGGTACTGAAAAAAAAAACAGCAATTTGTAGGCCTACACATGATTTGACAGTTTATTTGATTAAATATCAAAAATCTAAAAGTGTGCATCATGTCTGGCACCTACATGAACACTTAACAGTTGGTTGTATGACTGTAAGTAAGTCAAATGCTATTGAAGTTAGAAAAGTGTGTACCAATGTCTTATGTAACTTTAGAGACGGTCCCTAAATGTGCGACTATCCAGTGTCAGGCGAACTTATGCCAGTCTATCACTGGGAAACGCTTAGCGTGAAACTTTGCGCGTTATGTTCATATTCTGGTCCATCTGCTTGCCTGTAGCCTTTTAATATAGCCTACATCCCCAATAAGGTGGGACTTTCCATACACATAAGAAATATATTTGAAATATATTTTCAGTATATATTTTGGAATATTTGAAATTGGCCCAATACATATATTTCACACTTAACATCATATATTTTTGTTATATTTCAGAATATATTTCAATGTATTTTTTTCTGTATGGGTCCCCAAAAGTGTCAAAATATATGTGGCATATATTCCAAATACATTGAAATATATTCTGAAATATAACAAAAATATATGATGTTAAGTGTGAAATATATGTATTGGGCCAATTTCAAATATTTGCATATATTCCAAAATATATACTGAAAATATATTTCAAATATATTTCTTTTGTGTATGGGTTTGGTCTTTTATATCACTGTATTTTGTCCATCGAGTAACTTTGAGTGTCCTGAGACCGAAGAATCCTGGAGAGTGAGGTACTGAGGGAATCCCCAGTTCTGCAGCACAGTGCTGCAATATAGAGTTAAGAAAACTAAACAACCGAGAGAAATATATGTCTACTACCTCAGATTTAACGTTTGATCTGTACGTCAGCATCAGGGAATAACATAATCTCGGTCACGACAGAGAATGCTGTGCAAAACTTACATGTACAAAAGTAACAGTGAAGACTTCAATGTAAACACAGCTTTTGTGTCTTTATCAGCTTTTCCATATGATAATCATCACAATTCATCGCTCTGATAATAATCACAAATAGCCAACTGCTTGCTCCATTTCTGTAATTTAACGAATGAATCTCTCACCCGTTGCTCTATAGTGTTCTTTGTCAACAGCCGCTTGCACCCCCTGCTGGTGAGGCCGACTAACCGCTATGGAGATCATCAATCGGCAATCTACTGATATTCCTGCCGTTCCTGTCAAATGCTGAATTTTCTGTCGAATTTGAACCACTGAATTTGTGGAAGCAAATTTGTAAAGCAAAATAAAATGGACCGAAAATTGCCGGTTGAATATTATAGGTTGTATTTCAGAATCAGAATCAGAATCAGAATCCTTTATTGTCACACCACTAACAACACATGTGCCGTAGTGAGTGAAATTCTTAAGAGCGTGCTCCAGACAGCGCAGAATACAATTAACATAGAAGACAATATACAATTACAGTTAACATATATGAGCAATATACAGATGACAATGTACAATATGCAGTATAGCTTAATATACAAAGTAGCAGCTAACGTACTTTACAGTTTTAACTGTCAGGGTTTTGCCCTGGCAGCGTTGTCTGTGTTGTTTCTGTTCAATGTATCTATGTTTATGTTGTGCTTAAACACATGGCTGTGTCTTTGTTTGTGTTTGCCATGTGCTTCTCTGTCCCTTCCTCCTTGTTTCCCGGTACCACACCCCCTTGTTTAGTTGAGTCCTTGTTTGAGTGTTAGCACCTGTCTCCTCGTTAAGTCCTTGTTTGTCTGAGTGTGCTCACCTGTTCCTCATGTTCTTAGCTCCCTTTATATGTTTGCTCTTTCCCTCTTGTATTTGCTAGTTCGTTAAATGTTGTACCTCAGAGTACTACTGTGTCTTAGTATTGTTCCTCTTAAATCGTTAGTGTTTTGTTGTAGAAGTTTGTTAGTGCTCTGGTTACTAGTGATGGCCAAATGAAGCGTTTCGAAGCATTATTGCTTTCTGATACAATTGTGTCGAAAATGGTTCATTACTCGAAGCTTCATTCAGATAGAAATTACAGCACCATCTCCTGGTGAAGTAAATGTAATGCAACAAAGCTGACAACCATAAAATGCAAAGGCTTATATGTTAACGCCCTGTTTATGACGTGTTTACCGAGGCGATCAAAGCTGAACCAGTGTTAGTGCTGTGAAACTCATTTATGTAGGTGAATTTTACAGATACTGATGAATTTCATGTGTTCACCTTGATAATAAAACATTAAGCATGATGTGTATGTGTAATTATTTCTTTAGACAAGGACAGAAGATCAGACCAGCTTAAAAAAAGTTGGAAACCATCACAGAAATTCTAATGGTTTCTATTAAAATACCAGTAGGAACCATTGGCTTTTACCATTTAAACCACTAAAGAATTATTTTTTGTAGTGTATTTGGGATATATTCCATTAGGATTTAATGCCCCCACCAATAGAACCCAAATCAGTAGAGACCCACAGAGACCACTATAAATCCCATTACAACCAATAAAATTCCCATGAAAACCATTAAATCCATTAGAATTTCTGTAATGTTTTCTATAGTTTTTTTTTTTTTTTTTTTTTTTTTTTTTTAGCAGGGCAGTATCATGTGTGAAAGCTTTATCTTGTTTAGCTGTGGGAAGCAGTACTCTATAACTTGTTAACTGGTGGGACTGATATTTTTATATGTTGAAAAGGATGTGCTTGTGTAACTGGTTGTACTTGTATAATGTAGCAGAGTTCTGGCTTTGATGCATGTTTTTATGTAACAATGTTCATATGTTCTCTAATTAATAATAATAAAAAAATGTGTCAGAGGCTGTGCTTTGGGTACATGCAGAAGGCTTAGACAAAGTGTTCATTAAATGGTATGGTTTTTATTCAGAAATATTATTTATTTTTATTTTCTTTCTCGCTGGCACAACACTGAAATAAACTCAATCCACTCTCCTCAACAATAACGCCAATTCAAACACCGACTACAACCCACGGTGTTGCCATGGTTTGGCTTCACTTTTATAAGAAATACATCCGCCAGGTTTCAAACCTGTCAACACTGGATTGGGCAAATCAAAGCAGTCAGGTGGTTCACTACAAGAATGAAGCAGTGTGTTTGCTTCAGAAGTCATTTTCACGTGACTAGTGACGTAATGATACAAGCTCCGAAGCAGTGGTTCATTGCAAGGACCGTTCGAGTTTGAAGCAAGCTTCGGAGCGTCGGTGTCAGGCGTAACATCACTACTGGTTACTGCCATTGGCTCTGTCTGTCTTGTAGGGATGGGGAAATGAAGCCTCATGAATCACTGAGGCTTTCCCCTGACTGTTCCGGGAAAAGATTCAAAGCTTCGAGAGTGTCGAGAACAGCGCTGAGAACAGCGCCATCTGGCGCTTATTTAAAATAAAGCAGCCAGAAGCCTGTTTTAGAAGCTCTGGCAGATGAAGCAACCACAACACACTCCATAGTTTCAATGTTATGTGTACAAATAAAAGCCTTACATGTTTGTGTTTGACTTGTTCATTAAAAAAAAAAAATCATTTTCCCATTAAAGTGTGACAATAAAATATAATAGCTTATAAGCTTATGATTCAATAAAATTTAATGTAGGCCTACTCTCTCTCTCTCTCTCTCTCTCTCTCTCTCTCTCTCTCTCTCTCTCTCTCTCTTTCTTTCCACACACACACACACACACACACACACACACACACACACACACACAATGAATAAGGACATTGTCTGATAGGATCATCTGTTATTAAATGTCAATATCAATAATTGAAAATATCAACCAGACTGAGGCAACAATGACTCGTTAAATACGATCTGAAGTTCGAGCCTTATGACACCCGAAGCGAAACACGCACGTGACTGGACAGAAAGTGAGGCTTCGTTTGTCATCGGTCACGTGACTCTAGTAAACCGACACACGCCTCGATACGGGGCTTCACTAGAAATTGTGTCGCTTATGTGATACGCGCATCGAAGCTTCAGTGTCATATGTAACATCACTACTGTCTTGTTCCCTGTTCCAGTCCTGTCCAAGTCCTGTCCAGCAAGCAGCCCTGTTCTGAGCCTGAGATACCCGAGTGCCAAGCTGTAAGAAGTTCCTGTCTGGCTTTAGCTGGTTACCTCTGGTCTCTCTCTGATCTGCCATATCTACACTCCAGCCTACAGACACCTCATTACATCTGTTGCTCAGCTGTTGTCTTTGTCTCATCTCTACCTATTGTTTGGATTGCTACCTTCTCCCACCTCGTCGTGTCATCTGTTTGTCAATAAAGCTGTTAACTGTCTTCCTGCATTTGAGTCCTCCTTCACAGATCCATAACATTAACAGTGCAGTATTATACACATTATGTACAATATACATAATAATATATGTTAGAATTACAAATATACAGATATACACAGTGCAGTATGATGCGCATGGTTGGTATTTTGGTGATATGGATTATTGTATTAATCAATGCAGTGCACTGTGTGCTGTGTAATGCTGCTGCTGCAATAAGTGCAGTGTGTGCTGCTGTGGAGTCCAGTGTTGAAATGAGGTGTTGAATGAAGTGCAATGTTCAAACAGAATTAAATGTTCAAACAGAATTAACATTTTGGAAGTGAAATCTGAAAGGTGAATATGGAATTATTGAATTATTGGATTATTGAATTATTGGATTATTGGATTATTGAATTTTTAATACTGAAAACCGTGTGTGAAATGTTTTGAATTTAAATATTCACATCTTAAATATACAACCATGTTGATTTCAGCCCATAAAAATGCAAGCCCTGAAAATACAATGCATCAAAATGCAAGCAGGGTTATTGCAATGCATATTTTTTCGCGTAGTGCAATTCAACAAGCTTTTTTGTTTCAAAAACATTTGTCATTATTTTACTTCAATATATTGATGTCTAAATGAATGTTACTAATTTATACCACAATAAAAAAGATGTGACAATACCGTGATTGATTCCAGTTGTTAGGTCCCAAAATGGGATATTAGCAAAGTTAGAGGGCCTAAGCCATCTGGTGTCCCTTAGGAATCTGCTGACCAAGGGATGTCTGCCAGTGACAAACTGTCAAGAAGGTCATGTTCTGCTGTTATAGAGCAGCACTATATCAACAGGATAAGTGACTGAATTTCCACATATGATGAGGTACTCTTGAGTTGACCTAGCACTGGAGAGGTCCAGGTGTTCCAATCACTTCCATGGCCACAGGTGTATAAAATCAAGCACCTACGCATGCAGACTGCTTCTACAAACATTTGTGAAAGAATGGGTCGCTCTCAGGAGCTCAGTGAATTCAAGCGTGGTACCGTGATAAGTTGCTACCTGTGCAATAAGTCTATTCGTGAAATTTCCTCACTACTAGATATTTCACGGTCAACTGCTAGTGGTATTATAATAAAGTTGAAGCAATTGGGAACAACAGCAACTCAGCCATGAAGTGGTACGCCATGTAAAATCACACAGCGGGGTCAGCGCATACTGAGGCGCACAGTGCGCAGAAGTCAACAACTTTCTGCTGAGTCAATTGTTCCAAACTTTGCGAGGCCTACAGTGCGTAAAGAGCTTCATGGAATGGGTTTCCATAGCCAAGCAGCTGCATCCAAGCCTTACATCACCAAGTGCAATGCAAAGCGTCGGATGCAGTGGTGTAAAACACGCCGCCACTAGACTCTAGAGCTGTGTAGACGTGTTCTCTGGAGTCACGAATCACGCTTCTCTGTCTGGCAATCCGATGGACGAGTCTGGGTTTGGCGGTTGCCAGGAGAACAGTACTTGCCTGACTGCATTGTGCCAAGTGTAAAGTTGGGTGGAGGGGGGATTATGGTGTGGGGTTGTTTTTCAGGGGTTGGTCTTGGCCCCGGCCCCATAACTTTTGGCAATGTAGTGTATATATTTTTTTCCTTTGGACTTATTACAAATTCCATAGAAAATTCATCCTGTAATCCATTTCTGATCTTATAATGCCCCTTTTTACAACATGTAATATAAGTCTCAGTTGTCCCCCGAATGTGTCTATGAAGTTACAACTCAAAATACCTGACAGATAATTTATTATAGAGTGCCCTAAATGCTTATTTGGGTGGGAGAAAAACATGCGGTTTTGTGTGTATCTTTAAATGCAAATGAGCAGTTGCTCCTTGCCAAAAGCTGGATAACTGGTGGTGGTTGAGGAGAGATTCCCTGATATGATTGTAAAGCGCTTTGGGTGTACAGTAGTACATATGAAAGCGCTATATAAATGCCTCATTCATTCATTCATTCATTCATAATTGTAAAGGGAGGTGGCATGCTTATGAATGCACGCTTGCTTTTCACCTTGGCTTTTAAACTTACTCTGTCTATAGTGATTTGATTTGTGCCGGGTCCCCGCTGTGATAACAGTAACTTTCTCAAATGTTTACAGAACAAGCGGGAACCCAGTGTTCCTGTATCATCTGTTCATTCACATGTTAGAAAGTCTAAGGCCTTTAAAAGCCGTACAGCAAACCCATCTAATCTGGTGCCTATCACACGACAAACTAAGATTGTGGACACAAAAAGCAAGACTGTTAAGTTAGCACTTTTAAACATCCGCTCACTTAAAAATAAATCACTTCTAGTCAATGACTTTATAAGCACATACAACCTGGACTTTATATTTCTAAATGAAACTTGGCTAGAAGACAGCTGCAGTGCAACAATCCTCAATGAAACATCTCCTCCGAACTTTACCTTTATGAGTGTCTCCAGAGCTGGAAGGAGAGGTGGGGGTGTAGCTGCTCTTTTTAAAGATGTCTATCAATGTAAGCAAATATCATTTGGTAATTACCCGTCTTTCGAACATCTGGGTATTGTGTTAAAAGGTGCTCCACGGATTTTACTTATCACTATTTACAGGCCTCCAAAATACTCTTCAGCCTTTGCTGAAGACTTTACAGAACTGTTATCAATAATTTCCTCAGAGTTTGACAGTTTCACTATTGCTGGAGATTTTAACATTCACATAGATAATGCAGAAAATAATATGACAAAAGAAATCAATACTGTTTTAAAAACTTTTGATCTGATTCAACATGTACATGGGCCCACACACAATCGTGGACACACTCTAGATTTACTTATCAGTAAGGGTCTAAACATTTCATTGAATGATATTAAGGATGTCGCACTCTCTGATCATTACTGTATTTTCTTTGATTTATTGATCTCTCCTGCCATTGAAGTTAGATCTGTGTCTGTCAAGAAGAGATGCCTAAATGAGAACACTAGTGTACTATTTATGAAGGCCATATCCCTAAGACCGAGCATATCTGCTGACTCGGTTGATTCTCTCCTTGATTCTTTTAACTCAAAGGTTAAAAATGTAATTGATGATATTGCTCCTGTGAAAGTCAGGAAGAATGGTAAACAAAAAGCACCTTGGAGAAACTCAACAGCAGTGCAAATTATGAAAAGACAATGCAGAAAATCAGAGCGCATGTGGCGAAAGACAAAACTTATAATCCACTATAACATCTATAGAGACACCATTCGTGCTTTCAATATGGAACTAGGCAAAGCTAGACAGACTTTCTTCTCCAATATCATAAACAGAAACCTAAATAATACTCGAAATCTCTTCGCTACTGTCGACAGACTAACAAATCCCCCAAGCGAGATTCCCAGTGAAATGCTCTCCGACAGCAAGTGTAGTGAGTTTGCTACCTTTTTCTCTGAGAAAATCAATAATATTAGAAAGGTGATCAGCACATCCTTGAGTTGCGCTGGGGTCAGTCAGATCAGACTTCAACCTGAGAAAGTAGTTACTATGTCTGATTTTGAAGAAATTGATGGCAAAATTCTGAAAGAAACCGTTCAGCACCTTAAAACATCAACCTGCGCCCTTGACACACTTCCCACATCTTTTTTTAAAAGTGTGTTAGACTGTTTAGAAGCAGATCTCATAGAAGTGGTAAATGCCTCACTTTTCTATGGAAGTTTTCCAAACTCCCTTAAAACTGCTGTTGTCAAACCCCTCCTGAAAAAGAGCAATCTGGATAAGACTATATTAAGCAACTATAGACCGATCTCAAATCTTCCTTTCACAGGCAAAATCATTGAAAAAGTTGTCTTCAACCAGCTGAACAAATTCTTAAACTCAAATGGATACTTTGATAATTTTCAATCTGGCTTCCGATCGCATCACAGCACAGAGACAGCGCTCATTAAGATAATAAACGATATTCGCTTAAATACAGATTCAGGCAAATTATCAGTGCTGGTTCTACTCGACCTCAGTGCTGCATTTGACACTGTCGATCACAAAATACTTCTGGACAGGCTGGAAAACTGGGTGGGGTTTTCTGGGACAGTTCTAAAATGGTTCAGGTCATACTTAGATGGGAGAGGTTATTATGTGAGTATAGGTGACCATAAGTCTGAGTGGACGCCCATGACATGCGGAGTCCCTCAAGGCTCAATTCTTGCGCCACTCCTGTTCAACCTGTACATGCTCCCAATGAGCCAAATAATGAGAAAGAACCAAATCTCTTACCACAGCTATGCAGACGACACACAGATCTACTTAGCCCTATCGCCTAATGATTACAGCCCCATTGACTCTCTGCTTCAATGCATTGATGAAGTCAACAGCTGGATGTGCCAAAACTTTCTACAGTTAAACAAAGACAAAACTGAAATCATTGTGTTTGGAAACAAAGATGAAGTTCTCAAGGTGAACGCATACCTTCACTCTAAAGGTCAAACAACTAAAAATCAGGTCAAGAATCTTGGTGTGTCTTTAGAGTCAGACCTTAGTTTCAATAGTCATGTCAAAGCAATAACTAAATCAGCATACTATCATCTGAAAAATATTGCAAGAATTAGATGCTTTGTTTCCAATCAAGACTTAGAAAAACTAGTGCATGCTTTCATCACCAGCAGGGTGGATTATTGTAATGGACTCCTCACTGGCCTTCCCAAAAAGACCATAAGACATTTGCAGCTCATACAGAACGCTGCAGCCAGGATTCTTAGCAGAACCAGAAAATATGATCATATCACACCAGTCCTCAGGTCATTACACTGGCTGCCAGTTACTTATAGGATTGATTTTAAAGTATTATTACTAGTATATAAATCATTCAATGGCCTAGGACCTCAATACATTGCAGATATGCTCACGGAATACAAACCCAACAGATTACTCAGATCATTAGGATCACATCAGCTAGAAGTTCCAAGAGTTTACTCTAAGCAAGGAGAGTCTGCTTTTAGCTATTATGCCAGCCGCAGCTGGAACCAGCTTCCAGAGGAGATCAGATGTGCTCCTACATTAGTCACATTCAAATCCAGACTCAAAACACATCTGTTTAACTTTGCATTTAATGAATGAGCACTGTGTCACTGTTTGTCCGACTGTTTATACTGTGTCTTATTTTAGTCTTTATTCTAAACTGTTTTAATTATTTTTAGTTCTTTCTCGTTTCTTTATTTTAAACTGTTCTTTATTCTAAACTGTTTTAATTATTTTTAGTTCTTTCTTGTTTCTTTATTTTAAACTGTTTTGTATATTCTTATTTCTTCTGATTATTTTTAATAGTATGTAAAGCACTTTGAATTACCATTGTGTATGAAATGTGCTATATAAATAAACTTGCCTTGCCTTGCCTTGCCTATAGACCTATAACTTGCGGGCATCAGGGAGCCACTATCTATAAGTGGGTATTACATCACTTTTGAATGCATTCTCATTTTTCATGAATTTTGAAAAACAGCATGTAGCATCTGTTGTCCAACTGAACTAAGTGATTTATCTATTTTACAAAGGGTGGGGAATGTAAGTGGTGTACGGCCCCCAAACACCTGTAACACCAACTACCTTATAAAGGCACATTAACCTTTATATATAAAATTATCGCATTGTTCCGAAAATAAGACAATGTTTTTTTTTATTGAAAATACATCTGAAAAAATGGGGTCATCTTATATTCAGGGTCTAAACTTTTACCGGACGATGTTAGGAAGACTGTTCCAGAGTTTAGGTGCTAAATAGGAAAAGGATCTACCGGCAGCAGTCGGTTTAGATATTCTAGGTATTATCAACTGGACGGAATTTTGAGATTGCAATAGACGTGAAGGACTGTTAGGCGTTAAGAGCTCGCTCAAGTACTGGGGAGCTAAACCACTTAGTGCTTTATAAGTAATCATCAGTATTTGAAAATGTATACTATGTTTAAAGTCTCAAACTACCTTGTAACCAATAATGTCAATTTGCCGGCAGGCTTTTACATATCATTAACTATAGTCTGAAGCAGTGGAGTCTATTACAATGTTATGATGAACTATATACGTTTCTCCACTGATGTTTTGAGTTGTTCAAAGCGTTTCTGATGATTGTTAGAAGGCAGACTGAGATGGTGAATGGTAACGTAGTTTGTGTAACATTAGCAGCACATTATTAGGGTCAATGCTTTTCACTTCCGTAGCCTACGACAGATCCTTGGACTGTCATAGCAGTATCGGGTCCCGAACACCACCGTGATGAAGCTCACTTACAGCAGTGATATGATCTATGGAGGGATTATTGGGTCAAATTAAAAACCAAAAGTCTAAAACTAAAAGTCTTAAACGAAAACTAAAAGTCTAAATTTGAAACTAAAAGTCTAAGTCGAAAATGAATTTGGTATTTAGGATTGGGCATTTGGTATTTAGGATTGGGCATTTGGTATTTAGGATTGGGCATTTTGTATTTAGGATTGGGCATTTAATCATTTAGCCATTTAGGATTTAGGATTGGGGATTTGGGGATTTAGGATTGGGAATTTGGGGATTTAGGATTGGGAATTTGGGGATTTAGGATTGGGCATTTGAGGATTGAGGAATGAGGAGTGTATGCAAATAAGGAGGCGTGGCCCAAATACTGGAGGCTGGGTTTGAAATGGCTGGTGCGCAGAGGCACCTTATGGACAGCAGAGGGAGCTCCCAGTGCTAAGGAGCACACTGTAATGAAACCAAACAGAGCGAGTGAGCAGGGCTGGAGCGAGTACTGTACTTTATGTAAGGGTACAAAGTACAAAATAAATAAATAATTTGACACAAAATATTGATTTAAAAAGGAGTTTATTGATTTAAAAACAATTGTATTGCTTCCGCTAAAGAAAATAGTCCATTCCGCGTCCATTGCAACGCTCTGTTTTTCATGGCAACGGTGTGTTATACTTCGCAGCGGTCTGTTATCAAGAAATAACAGACCGCATTCTACATTGGAATTCAACCAAGCCAAGTAAAAAATCTATATATTTTAACGCAACGCATCAGCAAAAACAAGGTTAAGAAACAGTAACTGTACGTTCACAACGCCGCCGACTTGAGCTGCAAAGAAGCTCTGGCCGCCCTGTCAAGGACGCTTATCAAAAAGTACGGGGAAGCTTGTTGACGCTTGTTGACAATGACAACGGTTGTTGATAGTGAGTGCGCGCGCGCAGATCTATTGTAACAGTACACAGTGATATTGTGAAAGCCGTGGCAAGAGACAAGCAGCTTCTTTATTACTATACCTGTGTGCTGTCTATTACAACTTATGCTCAAACAGGTGGTTCCTATCATTATCGGATTAATTGCACAGTTTAACCATCATAGAGTGAAAGTTTTTCATTTGCATGTCAGTTTAACAAGGGCGCACTTGACAGGGCATATATAAGAACGAGCAGAGAGAGAGAGAGCCCCGGCCGCGCGCGCACTCACTATTAATAATAATAATAATAATAGTTATTCTCGTCGTCAGACCGATAGCACTCCTTTCACTGGTGACTTTGTGTGTGAGGCCACATAAATGTTACGCTGTCATTAAGTTGAAGTTATCACATTATAAAGTACAGTACTCGCTCCAGCCCTGCTCACTCGCTCTGTTTGGTTTCATTACAGTGTGCTCCTTAGCACTGGGAGCTCCCTCTGCTGTCCATAAGGTGCCTCTGCGCACCAGCCATTTCAAACCCAGCCTCCAGTATTTGGGCCACACCTCCTTATTTGCATACACTCCTCAATCCTCAATCCTCAAATGCCCAATCCTAAATCCCCAAATTCCCAATCCTAAATCCCCAAATCCTCAATCCTAAATCCTAAATGGCTAAATGATTAAATGGCCAATCCTAAATACCAAATTCCCAATCCTAAATCCCTAAATGCCCAATCCTAAATACCAAATGCCCAATCCTAAATACCAAATTAATTTTCGACTTAGACTTTTAGTTTTCGACTTAGACTTTTAGTTTCAAATTTAGACTTTTAGTTTTCGTTTAAGACTTTTAGTTTTAGACTTTTAGTTTTAAATCTGACCCAATAATCCCTCCATAATGATCGGCGCCTGCGCTGAAAAAGGCCTTGATGATGATGATGTGTCCGACAGAGTGATACCATTGTGAAGTGTTTACCTCAGTAGGGCCTTGTCCACACTAATACATTTTCATATCTTTTACTCTCCGTTCTGTCCTTCCGTCAACACTAAGACAGCATTTTTATTAATGAAAACAAAGCTTTTTGAAAACAGCCTTTTCGTGTTGTAGTGTGAATTGTCAAAACGTAGGTATTTAACCCTCTGGGGTCTGAGGGGTTTTCTGGGCCCTGGAGGTGTTCTGACATGCTCTGACATTTGTGCTTTTTTCAGTTATTTATAAACATGTTAATGGCAAAGGTGTAAATTCACTCTATAGCACAAACAGGGCTATCATAATATGTGATCAACATGCATGTATATGTTTGAATTTTTAAGAGAATAATGTTTATGCGTGGTTATTGAAAAAAATAAAAATGAAAGTTGCTGAAATAAGTCCACAAAACACATACTAAATATGTGTCAATAAGACTTTTGACTAATGAATGTTGTCGCTTCGAGTTCTCATATAGAACATATGAGCAGAAATTGCTAAACAAAAGCTTATTTGATGTGGCAGTATATTCTACAGTAAAAACTGTACCCAAATCTAGTCAACAAAATGTTGTCTTTTATATTTCGCCTGACTGTAACATTGTTTTTATGAAATATTAGGGCATATAAATGTTAATTTGCAGTTTAATACGTTGCTTATACAAAGACATTTTATTTCAACATATTTCAGTAGATTTTTACTCATCTCAGTATAGCAAAGCATTTTAGTTGATTAAAGCGGTTTATTCTTTCACACACAGACACGCGATTCATATTTAGGCTAAACAGTCTTTACAAATATGTACCCTTCATTCATCTCACAGAAACGCGATTCATATTATAGAAACGCGATTCATCTTTTTGCGGTTTACATAGGCCTACACTAACGTTATTCCATAACGTTATTCCACATTAACACTTGAGAAAAGATAACTTAGCCTACCTCACTCCTCAGCGGGATCTATTGCTCCTCATATCAGCACTGTTCTGAGGAAACTTTTCTCCAGGATTATTAGGTAGGCTATATTATGCCTCACTCTCGCGGCGCTGTGTTTACAGCTGATGTGGGCGTTTCACAGGTCTGAAATGGTTCGAGAGGTGGCGCCCCGCCGAATCACGACTTGCTTTACTGCACAACGTCACATACATCAACAACATATGAAGCAGCCTCTATGGAAGACACTAGCACGCATTTCAAACGTGAATCATGGCAGAATCGACAAAGAAAACGAAGAAAGCGCGGTCGGAAGAGTCAAGGAAAAGAAAACGAGAAACATATTTACGACAGTAACGTTAAATACAAGGGTTACACTTTACTTGAAGGGGTGGTTAGTTTTGACATTGGCTGTCATGAAGCCATTATAACTGTGTCATGAATGTTTTTCTTGACCTCAACTACAGTGGTACAAATTTGATTTGTCATTAAAATGTTATAATGGCTTCATGACAGCCAATGTCAAAACCAACCACATGACAGTTTAATGAAATGTTAACCCCTTAAGCCTAAGTGGTTTCTTAAGTTTGATAATTAATCTGCTATGTCATGTTTATGACATATTTATGACAGGTTGTGTTGTCTTAGTAATGTCAAGTTGCCATAACAAAGACATCTCACACAATGTCATATTTGCATTAAAAATGTCATAATTGAGCGAATGACACTTAATGACAGTTGTCATAAACATGCATAAGACCTCCTTCATATTTATGACATGTGTCATGTCATGATTATGACGGTGTCATGTCAGTCTTATGCACACCCCTTCAAGTAATGTGTTACCAATACAAGTACTCCACAGCGACTCTAGGGGTCGCTGTTTGACAAAAACGGAAACTGCATAGTATGTCTTTAACCCTCTGGGGTCTGAGGTGTTTTCTGGGCCCTGGAGGTGTTCTGATATGCTCTGACATTTGTGCTTATTTCTGTTACCTGTGACATTTTCATGGCTTAAGTCTGATTACACTGTATTCAGCACAAACTCTGCTACAGTAATATGTCAGCAGCATGTATGTAAAAGTTTGTAGTTTAGAGATAATGGTGTTTATGCATGTTTTGTTAAAAAAAAAAATGTCACTGAGATAAGGTCATGAAATCCATAATGATTATTTCTTCACAAGACTTTTGAAAATTGTATCACATAGCCTCGAATATTTGCTCCAAAACTGTGAAAATCATCCTGCGTACTCATTCAGATAAAGCAATATATTGATTTAAAATTTGTAAGACATGTTTTGTGTAAGAAAGCTTTATGCGAGGAGGCGGGAATCATCATGAATATTGATGTGTTCACACCTGAGAAAGATAATGTTTTTTTTTTTATCTCACAAATTCACACCTTTTAGTGTGAAAGCACAACACTATAAAAATCTTGGGCTTGATTCGCCTTATTCACCTCGAACATTCCACCGAGCCTGAGGGGTACACTTACCACTTCCGGGAGTTCTCACTCACAGCGCGAATTCTGTCAGTGCAATGGCGCCTCACTGCTGTGTTCCCAAATGCACTTCATCACACAGGAAAAAATCGAATAGAGGACAAACATTTTACCGTTTCCCAAAAGATCAGGGACTACGTCGACAATGGATAATAAACATCAGAAGGGATCCTGGTCGTAATTTTAAGGTAAGTTTATGTCTGGTGCTCTGAGGCTAAGCCGTCTCCATACGTTAGCTTGTATCGCTAGCTAGGCTAGGACAGAACTAACAAGTTTTAGTAGCTAGATAGATTAAGGCAGAGAGCCAGGTTGTTGAAATATACAGCCTAGTCAAAAATTAGTAGTATGTTATTTAAATCTACCACCACAGATTCACTAGTATAAGCATATTCTGAGTGACCTTGTTTGTATTAGCTTCTAGTCACAAGCTAACCTAGGGAACACATCATATCAGTTTTCATAGCTAGGAGGATGTACATGAGTCAGATTGAGTCTGATCAATAAAATTATACATGTAAAAATGTTTATATGCTTGCATTTTATTTGCTGATGCAGATAAACACATACACAAAAGTGTGCTCGGAGCATTTCCTCCCAGATTGCCTTGTGAAAAGCAAGACTGGCATCACCAAGTTGAAACAGGGAGCTGTGCCAACTGTGTTTGCATGGAGTTCTGTCAGATCAGAGAGGAGGAGTGTTGTTAGAACTGCAAGGTAGTATTTAACATTATATGAATTAAGTTACTAGTTTGTAATGCATTTATTAACTGTGTGTAGTGACAGTATTTCTCTGTTGATGATTTCCAGTAATGTTTCCACGGATCTGGATGATCGACATGGTGTGAATGTGTTGAGGTACGTAAAAGATTAATTGGTTACATGAACTGAGCATGAGTATCATTGTAAAACACCTAATGTGTCCATCAATATGTTATCTTATACTTCCAGTGAAGAGACACCCCCTCCGCACCCAGACCATGAATACCGTAAATCCTCTAATATAGGCCGGGGCCTTTATTTTACTCAAGCGCATCGCGGCCCAGGCCTTTATTGGAAGGAGGCCATAATTAGAGACAGGCCTTTATTTGTATTTGAGCAAAACGGACTACCAGTAGAATGAATAAAAACGAGATTTTGTGTCTATTTTAACCTATAAAATACTAGGTTAATTTATTGAAAACGTACAGTTATTTACCATATAACATTATGGTATGCATACAGAACATTAACAACAAATAAATATAATATAAATAATATTTTTTGTGAAAAGCAATGATTCATTTTGAAACAGTATTTGTTCCAGCAGTAGTAACGTTAGCTCCACAACAGCACGCATCTGTGCATTCATTGATTTCATTCATTCATTCATTCACACACTAGAAACGCGTGTCTTTTTGCGTGTAACTTACAGACACTATTGCGATTAGAACAAAGCAAATAGAACTGACCTATTTCTCAGCTGGATCCGTTGCTCCTCGAAATAATACTTCCAAGCACTTCTGAGGTAAATTTTCCAGGATTATTATTACTTAGATAGATGTGTGTTATCCAGCTGATTGTGGACGTTGAGGTTTGCGTGGATCGCCTCAGATTATTTGCGTTTGAATAACGCGCGCTCTCCGTAATTAAGAGATCAAAGTCAACAGAGTATTTTGAAACTCGTTTGCACTTAAGAAAAAAAAAGCGAGCCTATCGCGCCAGTGCGATTGTCGATCCCAGGGGGTTAAAAAATAGATTTTCGCCAAAAATCCTCTTTGGCTCCGCAGCTGCCATGGTAAACAACATTAGCCTACCGGTGACTGAATTCTCACGTGCGAGTCAAGAGCGAAGTGACTGACATGACCAGGCTACCGTAGCTATGGCTTGGATTCATTAGCAAACATTGCCCCCCTGTGGTATTTGCATGTTACTATCACAAGCATAATGTTGTGGCCTGCCCAGAAAAACGTTGGTTCTAATAATAGCCCCGGCCACTATTAGAGACCGGCCTTTATTTACCTCCGCCAACAGCGAGACCGGCCAATGTTAGAGACCCGGCCACTAATGGAATACAGGCCACTATTAGAGGATTTACGGTATGCTGCACTGCCTCCCTCACTTCAAGATCAACTTGAGGAAGCCCGCAAGACCATCGGTGATCAAGAACTTTTAATTTTAGAGCTTCAACAAAAACAGTTTTGGATTTCAAATTTTCAAGGTGATGATAAACAGATATCATTTTATACAGGGTTCCCAGATTACGATACATTTAAAGCTGTGTTTATGGCCCTGCAACCTACTGCAGAAAATATGGTGGGATGGAGTCAGGCTCAGCGACTTAAACATTCAAGTGGGGAGGTACTTCGTCAAGGCTTTAGCGCCTCTAAATTGTCCACTATGGACCAGTTTTTTCTTTTTCTTTGTTGAGGCAGGGATTTCCTGAGCACGATCTTGCAACCCGTTTCCATGTATCACAGTCAACAGTAAGCAGGATCTGTGTGACCTGGGTCAATTTTTTGTATTTTATGTTGGGATCACTTCCAATGTGGCCTTCAAGGAAAACTGTGGATGAACTTATGCCAGATTGTTTTAAATGCACGTTCTCGGCTACTAGAGTTATATTGGATTGCACTGAAATTCATGTACAGAAACCTAGCTCCAAGGTCCTTAACTCAGCGATTTATTCACACTACAAAGGTAACACCACATTTAAGGGCCTAATAGGCATTGCCCCCTCAGGTGAAGTGACTTTTGTCAGTGATTTGTATACAGGTTCAATATCTGACAAAGAAATTACCAAAAAATCAGGTATCCTTTCTGTTCTCGAAGAAGGAGATATGGTAATGGCCGATAAAGGCTTTCTCATCGAGGACCTGCTCTCTGAAAGACAGGTCTCCCTTGTAATCCCTCCTTTTTTAGGCCCAAGTGGACACTTCACTGCAGATGAAGTACGAAAGACTCAAGTGATAGCAAGACTGCGAATTCATGTAGAGCGCGCAATTAGGCGGATTAAAGAGTACCATATTTTTGATAAAGTCTTACCCATGACACTGGTGGGCTCCGTTAACCAACTGTGGGCCGTCTGTGCCCTTTTAACTAACTTTCAAGGTCCTCTCTTTTAAAATTGTAATGTTAATGTAAATATCTACCACTGTTATGTAAATCTCTAAAACTGAAATCTTAACCATCATTATTCTTCTTCTTTATGAATCTGTACAAAGCCTTAAAAATCATTATTATTGTTCTTTATGAATCTATACAAATCCTTAACCATTATTCTACTTCTTTATGAATCTGTACAAAGCCTTAACCATTATTATTATTGTTCTTTATGAATCTATACAAAGCCTTAACCATTATTATTGTTCTTTATGAATCCATACAAAGCCTTAACCATTATTATTATTGTTCTTTATGAATCTATACAAAGCCTTAACCATTATTCTTCTTCTTTATGAATCTGTACAAAGCCTTAACCATTATTATTATTGTTCTTTATGAATCTATACAAAGCCTTAACCATTATTCTTCTTCTTTATGAATCTATACAAAGCCTTAACCATTATTATTATTGTTCTTTATGAATCTATACAAAGCCTTAACCATTATTCTTCTTCTTTATGAATCTATACAAATCCTTAACCATCATTATTGTTCATCTTTATGAATCTATACAAATCCTTAACCATCATTATTGTTCTTCTTTATGAATCTATACAAATATGTGAACTTGTATTGTTACCATAGCACCTTATCATGGTCAGTGTATCACAGGATCAGTCCCTGTCAGACCTTATAATCACTTCTCATGCTCTTTACTTTTACATACCTGTGAGTGATTGTTTTACATGTATGTGTGTGTATGTATAAGCTACTGGATGTGTATCTATCTAAAGAATAAAGTACAATTGTATTACACATGGATGATGTCCTTCTTAACTTTATAATTTAATATACCAGAACCAGAACAGGTCGGAATATCAGAAAACATCAAACAAACATTGATAGGCACACTGCTCTAAGTTTGTAAAGGTAACTTTGTACATAGAAGTTGGTACAAGGGAATAATGTAAAATGGCCTGCCTGTATACTGTAAGCATGGAAAAGGAACCAGAACATCAGAAAACAGGCCGTTCAAAAAACATTGATAGGCACAATGGTCTAGGTTTGTAAAGGTAACCATGTACATAGAAGTATGAAAAAGGAACCGGAACAGGTCAGAACATTAGAAATTACATTAGGAACAAACCATTTAAAAACATTAACAAAAGAGAACTATATATATATAAACAGATTATCAGTGATGTATTACATGATTTTGTTACACAAAGATGGCAGAAAGTGAGAGAAAAAGAATCTGTCCAATTTACATTTCATGTTCTCCCACTCCTTTGGTTGGAAGTGCACCCGCTCCAAGTGATGGTCATCACTGCACTTCACAAAAAAGTCGCACCACTTCAACCCAGTGATGCCCATCTGCCCCATCACTTGAAAATAGTATTCGTGTGTGGTCTTCAGGCTAAGGCTACCATTAGCCTTGCAACACAAGTACTTGCAATCCCTCACGCTCTCTTTGTTGGGGCACTTGATCTCCAGGAGGCCGTGCGTTGGTGAGGCACTGGGGTCAATCACTTTTCGGTCAGTTGAGGCACCTAGGTGTGGGGCGTGGTGGTTGATGATGAACCCACAGGGGAAGATCTCGTAGCCAGTGAGGTCTTGATATTCGGCAGCAGCAACAGGCTCCAGTTCCAAACCTCTCTTCATCACCTTAGTCTGCACTATTTTCTTTTTCAAATTGGCAGCTAATATGTTGTAGTCTGCCACCCTTGAACAAATCCTCTTGAAGGAAGAGGAGGTAAGACGGTTGGCTCGAACTTTATGCCAGGTCTTGCTATGGCTCTGTTCCCTTGTCTCGATCTCCAGTTGTATTGCAACAGCCTGAGTGACCACCAGGCCACCATAGTAGCATGACTCAGTTTCATCCAGGACAGTGTAAAATGAGCATGGCTGTGATGGTAAGGGAAACAGGGGATCATCATTAGCCCTGGAAGACTGTGTTGCGTGATCACCGGAGGTTTTAGCTTTGAGACACTCACAGAGCTCACCGTTCTTGGACTGACACCCAGGGCCCTCGATGGAACGTGCCAGGTTTGAGGCAGTGACGTCTTGCTCGTTGTTGGGGGAACAGATGTGTAGCCCATCTTGGCAAAGTGAGCGAGTGTGTAGAGCAGCCCGATGAGATGGTTGCACTGTCCCAAGCCAGCTTTGCAGTTGCACTGTGTCTCCCTTATAAATGGCTGCTCAAGTGACAGCTCCACCTGAAAAGATAATCAAACTTTAGACACTTGACACTTCAGAGTTGCTATTAACAAATATATGGCATATATATATATACACACACACATATATATATATATATATATATATATATATATATATATATATATATACACACACACACACACATATATATATATATATATATATATATACACACACACACATATACATATATATATATATATATATATATATATATATATATGTATATGTGTGTGTGTGTGTATATATATATATATATATATATGTGTGTGTGTGTGTATATATATATATATATGTGTGTGTATATATATATATATATATATATATATATATATATATATATATATATATATATATATGTGTGTATATATATATGTGTGTGTATATATATATATATATATATATATATATATGTGTGTGTGTATATATATATATGTGTGTATATATATATATATACACACACACACACACTGAGTGTGCAGTGAATTAGGTACATCTGGCATTTAAATGATCTGTCATGAAAATATTACAGCTACATGCTGGTAGTGATAGGTTGTTTACAGCTGTGATACTTGCGAACACAACTTGAAAGATACATAATATCTTGGACACTCATTGTACAAAAAAGTCAGGGTTGTGGAAAAGCTCATATTAAGATTGAACAGTATGGATTCCATATTATGTTAATTTTAAACAGTTTTGTAAGCTAATTACATTTTGAAGAACCTTCCTCAACCCTGGATACACTGCTCCAAGAACTGAGCAACTCTTATCTTAACATGAATGTTAATACTTACCTTACCTTATCACTTACCTGATAGTTATACTATCATTACACTATCATTATCAACAAGTAATAGCAACATGCACCTAGCCCTGTCTGGCTTTGCTAATTTGAAATAAGATAATATTTGAGTAGATATTAATGAGGCTTATGTGATATTACATCAACTACAGATAACATGTTAATGAGATAAAATTAACATGTTATTTTCAGTAAGACAGGGAAAGGTAACGTTACATTGTTGATATAAACTCATATAACTCATATAAACTCATAATGAACATTTAGCAAGCTGGTTTAACTGTGGCACTGCTCTGCGAACTGAGCAGTTTGTACCACTTAGCACCTGTATGTTGTAAGGTGCCTCATTTTTCCGCACCGAGGGAAAAGACCTAGCCCTCACAAATATGTGTGATGGGCTCCTATTAACTGTCGATTAAAGACATGTTAAGTGTTAAATAAAATCTAACATAGACATGTTAAGTGTTAAATAAAATCTAACATAGACATGTTAAGTGTTAAATAAAATCTAACATAGTACACATAGTCAACAACTCAATATCACAGCAGAAACTGAGGTAAATTAGCGTCCATTCATACCTTCAATGTCGTGGATAAAACCTTCGATCCAGTTACTATATCCCTTAATTAACACAGCCCGGGGGATGTTGCAGTCGGTACTGGCCCACTGCTCCACATTTTGTATAGTTAATTCGGGCAGACAGGAAAGATTGGTGGTCCACACTGGAGTTTCCATTGCTGGTGCTGCGTCGGAATCAAACTTCCGGGTTTGTGTACCCCTCAACGGCGTTCGAGTTTTCAAAATGGCCGCCAGGTGAATAAAGCGAATAGACTTTTGGCATGCAAATCACTTATTCATAAACTTGACAAACTACTTCTGAAAAGTTAATCAGCATTTCCTGAGAAACTGTTTCCTAACCTTTTATTGGAAATGACTGAATAACAAAGCAGATCAGAGTTTAGATGCAGTGGCGTAGCATCTGTGTATTATAAGTGAGTCTGTGATTTCTCAAACAATATTTCTTATCATGTGCTCTGAACTCTTTGAGCTGGGTCAGGTGTGTTTGATTAAGGTTGGAACTAAACTCCAGGGGCCTCATTTATAAAACTTGCGTACGCACAAAACGGGGCTGAAAACATGCGTACGCCAGTTCCTGCGCAAAGGGTGGGATTTATAAAGAAAAACTTGACGGGAAAATTTGCGCACCTGCACGCAAACTCTGCCCATGCGTACGAACGTTTTGGAGATGGAGCACTTTGGCGACACCGATGGTGAGCTGGAGTTAAATGTCTTTTTGGTCACTTTTATACAGAAAATCTAAAGAATATTAAACATATACAGAAAGATTATACAAATACAATTTCACTCACCAAGCCTGTCACTTGAAGCAAATATCCATTCCTTCTTAAATGTCCGCGGCAGCGAGCGTGTTGAGCCGTTTAGTGAAACTGACGCAAATAACAGTTTAAATAAATAAAATACTTCTGATATAAACATTTATATTAAATATGCCATTCAAATTAATGGAGTTAAACACTTAAACATGAAATCATTACTGAAGTTACAACATTTTTTTAAATTCAATCATTAGAAATATTTGTTGTGGATGCGATTGTTTTTGAACACTTTTCCTGTGGCGTGCTTTAATGTTTTAACCACAGAGATAATTGCTTATCATGATAATACCAGATTGTCTGAGAAAATAGTTTCGTGCAAATAATGCCCAAGGCCTATCTGTTTCCATTAAAAATATAAATCAATTAAAAATACAATTCGGCAAGTGGAAAAGATTGAGAAAAACTTTCTCTGAAATGTATTTTACACTATTTGATTTATGTAGGCTATTCAAAAACAAGGCAAGGATAGACAACTACTTGATTTGTATTAATGTAATGTTTCTTGTACCGTTTATATCATTTGCATATGATTATTCATCCATCACGTGGATGAATAATCATATGCAAATGATATGTAGATGAGGATCTGCATAGTAAAACTAGGCGTTGTAAGCTCCATATATGGTTATTTCGGGTGGAGACGCATGTACGCACAATCTTCCGCTGACTGGGATTTATAAAGTGAATTCTGCGCAGATTCTGGCGTACGCACGGTTTTATAAGTCTGTATATTTTTTTGCGTACGCCATTTTTGGCTTTCGGGCGCACGTACACTTTTAGTAAGGTTCCTACGCACAGTTTTATAAATGAGGCCCCAGGACCGGATTTGAGGAGCCCTGGTCTAAATGATGTGAAACCAGCAGCATTTCTACTCTACTAAATTAAAGGGATAGTTCACCCAAAAATGAAAATTCTGTCATCATTTACTCACCCTCAAGTTGTTCCAAATCTGTATGAGTTTCTTTGTTCTGCTGAAAACAAAGGAAGATATTTGGAAGAATGTTTGTAATCAACAGATCTCGGTCCGCATTGACTTCCATAGTAGGAAAAAATATATACTATGGTAGTCAATGGGGACTGAGATCTGTTTGGTCACAAACATTCTTCCAAATATCTTCCTTTGTTTTCAGCAGAACAAAGAAACTCATACAGATTTGGAACAACTTGAGGCTGAGTAAATGATGACCGAATTTTCATTTTTGGGTGAACTATCCCTTTAACACTCTTAAATGTTGAAGACAACTAACTATAGAAATATAAATAACTCAAAAAACTCCAATTGCAAAATAAAGTGTCCATAAATGTATATTTTTTTTTCACTTTTGAAAGTATTTCTGTGAAATTGGAAAAGAAGGGCTGAATAATAATGATTTATAATGATTTGACACATAATCTGTGCTTCCACACTTGTGTTGAAAACCTCTGAAGTTTATCTGAAGTAACTAACCCTGAAATGCCTTCTCTGAGACATACAGTAAACCTGCTTTCTGGATACCCCTCTAGCTGTGAACATGCCTGTGTGTGTGTGTGTGTGTGTGTGTGTGTGTGTGTGTGTGTGTGTGTGTGTGTGTGGTTTGAAGACTGGCTGACTCTCATGAATGGTGAAAAACAGGTTTCATTTGTTTTCCTGTAATGGTCCTGGTTTAACTGGTTCTGAAGAGGAACATTTTTCTGAAGTGGTTTCAAACTCACCAGTTATTAACTATTTGTGGAGAGGGACCTACACTTATCTGCTGTGCGCCAGCAACTGTTCCTTAGTTTGCTTACCAGTTCATCCTTGTGAGGGTCATTAAAGGGTATTGTATCATTCTAGTATTGACTTTTTACCTGTGCGTTACTAAAAGACATTGCAAAATCAGGGATTGACTTAATTTTCTATTGGTAGTTAAAAGATATTGTATCACTTCTTATTAATTCTGCTTGCTAGTTTATAATTATCTGGGAAATGTAGAGGGAGAGTGCCTTTTTATTTTGTATGTAGATTTTCTCCTGTTTTTGATTCGAGAGGAAGCTCAGGGAAGCTTGTGTTGTTGATTTTCATCTCTGTTTTTGTGAAGGGTGGGTAGCTGCTCTAAACCTTAGTTAGCTTCTGTTCTGTTTATTATTTTAGGCCATACTCTCTCCAGAAGATTTATTCCTGTATTTTTGCAAAGCTTTTTGGTATAAGAAGGAAATTAATAATCTTTTCCTTTTTCTTAAAGTGGTGTTGTTTCACTCTGAGACTTAGGCTGAAGTGTTTTCTCCACGTTTTCTTTTCTTTTTTCTTTTTCTTTTTTTTTACGTCTCTACATTGATTTTTATTATCATATTTTCTTATCCTTAGTTACCTCCCCTCTTGACCTCTAGACTGGGAGGGGAACGTAGCGGGGAAGATTAATGTTTTGCTGTAATAAAGTAAATAGAAATATCAGAAACCATTATTTCAGTAAGAACATATTCATACATTAATTCAACACATTATTTCCATTTCAAAACTGTAGTGTTCTCTCAGATTAAACTTAAACTGAGAACAGATGGACACTGACACAGGTTTCTTCCATGAACTCACTTTTTAATCGACTTCTTTTCTTTAGGCACATCATCTGAACAAGTCTACAAACGCCATCTGCTGGACATATTCCCGCTTTTGTGAGACCAAATGCTACAACTTCCTCATTCCTCAAAAGGTAATAACATAATATAATAATAATAGCATCATTAACAACTTTACATAACTATTAAAATACTCCTTTTTTCATTTATTTCTCTTACTGTTTTTGCCTTTAATGTGAACTAGGTAATTCTCTTCTTTTTTTTTAAAGCCAAATAGTCCTTCATCCATATCGGACTCCTCTTCATCCTTACACTCTTTGGGCCTGTATTTGGATCCGTTAGAGTTTCCTTGAATGAATCCCCCTTTGCCTTTCCAGCACAGTTGGAGAAACAAACTGCATTCCAACGTCTCCCATCGCTGAGAGGGTAACTACTTGCTTCTGTTTTCTTTACAAGGAATGGTTTTCTAACTCGCACTTTATCTCCTGGCCGAAAGGAAGGAATTTTCAAAATGCATTTGGCATCCGTGTAAGCCTTGCTTTTCTCTTGCTTGGCTCTGACATACTGCCTAAGGGCAGAATCCAGTGTGGTCTGTATAGGAAGGATGTGCAGTTTTGTGCGCATTTGTCACCCTCTCATCAATTCGAAAGGAGTTTTGTTAGTAGTTGCATGTGGTGTTGCTCTATAGACATGTAAGAATGCAGTTACTTCCCGTTTCCATGGTTTGTGCAACTGTGCAGCAGTTTGGATGCAGTTCTTGAGGACTCAATTAAAACGTTCAACGGCTCCATTGGCTTGAGCATGATACACACTTGTGCGAATGTATGTAATGCCATTGTCCTTCAAGAAATCCTGAAATATTGATGAGCAGAACTGACTGGCATTGTCAGTAACAATGTACGCAGGGTTGCCTTCTGTGGTGAGATCTGGTATTGCTCTCACGTTCCTGATTAACCCCTAGTATCCCTGTGTCTAGGTGATCTTTTGCTGTCAGGTCAGAATAGGAATTATTCCCTCAACTTGTTTGTTATCATTTATACCAGTAATCTAGGTGTAGTCCCTACGCCCCCAAGGAAACAATAATAAACATTACTAACTAGACATATGAATTAAATTCATGCTTACCTTCCAGCAGAATCGCTCTTGGAACCCTTGTTATCTTTGATTATAAAGGGTTAATGTATTGCTCTGTCTTTTGCTATTAGAACTGTTTGTAAAAGCTGAAGTAAGACTTAACAGTGATTGTCTTTAGAAATAAAAATGTATTTATACAAAAGATTAAAACACTGGTAATACAAAAATCAATACTTGTAGCAAATCAAAAAGAAAATGTTACAGGATATAATACTCCAGCTTATTCAATCTCAACAGGGCAGTCCTGTATGAGTGAATATTACAAAGACTAATTACCTTATCAGCAGTTCAAGCAATTCGAGTAAATATAAACTCGTTCTCATCCGAGATTTACCAAGTTACAATAATACAGCAGAGCAGTTCAAATCAAAAGAAATTCAGCCAGGATTATACTAGTAGAGATTTGATTCCTCTCTAGGGATGCAATCGACATCAAAATCAAAAATGCAGCCCTTAACAGTAAAAATGCGGTCATATTTATACGGAACTGGGTACATTGTTCCAATGCAGTTTCTTGGGTTTTTTCCAGAGGAACTCAGTCTCATGACAGAGACTTGCGACATCAACCGTCCATTGTCTCTGAGGGGGTTTTTGGTAACATTGCTGTTTCCCGTATATGGGCATTCTTGCGTCCTTTCCGTCCTCTGCGCTTCGGGCTTCCATGTATGTGTGTGCGTGCATATGTATCTGGAAGTGTGTTTGTACGTTCAAAATACCTATCAAGATTCACAAATCCTGCCACACTTCGCAAGCGAACACTGTAGTTAGAAATATCAATAATGTAGCTGTGGTGACAGATGAAGCGAAAGCCACCTCAGGCCATTTACTGTAGTAGTCCAGGAGCGTGATGACATAACAGCAGTCGTGTGTAGCAGTGTCGAATGGTCCTACATCCCTACCGGAGAGAATAATATCATATTTTAATTATATGGGCTGGGTTTCCCGAAACCTTCTTAATGCTACACCTTAAGCTGTACTTATCGTTAAAGGGTTACTTCAGGATTTAGCATTAAGCTTTGTATTAGTAGAAAACCTGTAGTATTTTAGAATTACCATGCTTTCCACCCTCATATCCCCCTGAGACAAGAGATTTATGTATTTTTTGTCTGGAAAAAATCCTCCGATGACGCAAAAATCGTCATTTTGCGTCATCGGAGGATTTTCTGGCCAGAGGCTAAAGACTACAGCCAGTAGAAGGCGTTGTTCCGCATGTTTTCAGCCCGCCCATACAGGGTGGGATCTCACTCACAGAATGTACACAGTGTCAGCCATCTTTCTTTGGAAGCTAAGCTAGCAGGCTCTTGTTCTGTGGAGAAAGCTGAATAGTAGGAGAAAGCTGAGTAAGTAACCATCCTCCTTTTCCCGGACTTGTCCGGCGGGCGAGATCGTTCAAAATGTACGGGATTCAGCTTTTGCTTTCTGCGGTCGCTATTCCTTGTTTACATGCACACCTTTTGTTTCAATCTAACTGAATTCATTCCGATTGGTGAATTTGAATGTAGTGTTTACATGAACGCTAAACAAGTGATCGGTTGATGTGCGTTTTACCATTGCTAAGAAAAATTCCCGCTCCTCCGTGAGAGATGCGAGACCCGGCGCGTCTCAGTAATCACGCCACCGGCCTCGCGCTGTTCTCCCGCGGCCGTCAGCCTCGTCCTGCTCGCCACAGTAAACATGATGAATGGCGACTGTAGAACGCAAAAGCCGAATCCCGGACATTTTGGGCTATCTCTAAATCCCTCGCAAACTCATCACGTAGGCTAGCTTTGTTGTTTTAAACTGCGCACTCTTACCGGTAGGCGTGGCCTCCTAAGACAGCGAAGCAAGTGCATTCTGGGAGTTATTGTCTTTCATCCACATAAGCCAAAAATACATTTTCTGGCTTTTCTCAGTCTAGAAAGCTCCAAATTCAAAAATTTCTTCACATTTGTTCTACTTAAATGACCTATTTTAAATACACATTCATCTTCCCAGAGGTGAAGTATCCCTTTAATACGTGTTTCCTGAAACGTTCTTAGTTAAGTATACCTTCTGTAAGTCATACGTTCGGAAGGTTGGTTTCCGCTTGCGTCCCTACCGGAGAGAAATTAAGTATTATGCTTTTAAACTGCAGTACTTGAGTACATTTGAGTAAAGTATAGTAGTGTACAGCTGCAGTTCTGTGCAGTATTATTATCTTACACTTCACACAGTCACACAAGAAAGAAAACGCCTCCTTTCGACTTGTGTATAAAATACTGTTACTGTAAATTAATGTTGGGTACAAGGGGGCTAGAGGCACACCTTAAGAAAAATGTGCTTTCCTCTACTCCCATAGTGTATGACTGCAGAAAAAAAAAAAAAACTTTTATTGAACACTGATGGAGAAACAGATTTTTTTATGAAAATAAATCATAAAAATGGTTTGATTTGTTTAAAAATCTTATGTATGAGGTGGTGAGGGGTGCTTTTTACCCCACAGACACAAGGGGTAAAACCAGCAAAAGACACACAGTATTGATACAAATGTTTTAGCTAAAATAACATGTTTTGATAAATAAATAAATAAATTTTTGTTCAATATATTCATTAAAACGTTCATTTAAAAAAAAAACTAAATCATTTTAAAAAGTAAAGATTCTGAAAGCATTGAATGAGATCCCACAATAATTTTAAATAGCTTTACGTTAGTAACAATAAATAACATATTTTAATTATATGGGCTGGGTTTCCCGAAACCTTCTTAACACTACGTGGTTAAGTTACATCTTAAGCTGTACCTTATCGTTAATACGTGTTTCCCGAAACGTACTTAGTTTCTAACCTTCTGTAATTCATACGTTCGTAAGGTTGGTCTGGACCGCTCTTAGCTTTGCCTTATCACTGTTGCAGGTCTATACGAATATAATTCTGAAGTTTTAATACACCCAGACAGTGTTCAATTAGGCTAATTCAAGTGTTTTCATGCAAAGAATAAAATTGCCATTACACTGATTGTTGTTAGATTTTTAATTATATTATCCAAAGGTACATCAGCTGGCAAACCATTAAAGGCTTAATAGTCTATTTAAAGGGAATGATTGTGGTGTGGAGTTTGCTGAAACTATGGCAGCGATACAGCGAATAGTTGTTCTAAAAGACGGTGCCGTCCGCGGAGCGCTTTCAAAGGCCAGTGGCCATAGGCTACTGTCAGTTAAGTCCTATTCGGACGCTAATTGTTTCTCATGGGCTCGTACGGTATTTTAAAGGGGTAAGTCGTTGATTTTAGTGCTGTCTTTTGATCACTGCCGAGCACCGTACATGACGTACACTTTTATTACTGAAATGCTGGAAAGTATTTACAAGAACAATATTTCATCGCAGCTTCACCTCAGCGAACAAAAATGGGAAAGAGAAGAAAGCACGTAAAAATTTTAAATGGTTATCATGGCAGCAATATATGATACAATTTTAAAATATGTTATTAGCCTATTATAGGCTATTATAGTTTGGATTATTTTTATAATATCCCATGAGTCCTAATAAATGCAATTTCAACTATTTCTGAAGTGCTTCTTTTATAAAGAACTAATAAAGCCTGTCTCTATGATAAATTATTTTTTAAACGTTAATTATAGACATTCATCTCTAAAAGCTATTGATTTCAACATTTGTTAGGCTTTAAATAAAATATAAACTTTTAATGTAAGTGAACTTAAAACAATCTTCACATAAACCCATTATAATAAATGTCACATTTACCTGTGGCCTTCCTACCTGTCTAACAGGAAGGAAATATACAGAAATTGAATAAAGTTATCAAACACTTTACAGTCTTTACTGCATAAATCATGAATTAAATATAAATTAATCCTTTTTAAAACTATTATTTAACGCATTTAAGACTGCTCTTATGAAAATACTTGACAAAATGGTAGTGGTGGGAAGATCGAGGCTTCGTGAAACAATGAAACAGTTGAAGCAAATGTGCCATATTGGGTCGAGGCTTCGAAACAATCCGACACCCGTCTCAACGGTGACACCTAGTGGTCACTTACAGGTGTTGATCTGAAACAACCTTGACAACGAGCCATTAAAAAATTGTTGTTTTTTTATTATTGTATTTTTCTAATATGTGAAGTTTGTAACCTGTAGGCTCCTCACTGTGCATAATGTTATTTTGGTCATGAAAAATGAATATTAATAAAAGAAATCAAGCCACAATGTCTCACTTTTTTATAGATTTTTATTCAAAAATATTTATTTCTCTGCTGTGGAAGGACTTAGCCTACTTCTTTTTTTGCAGATAATTTCTCCAGCCTTTGAAAAAATCCTCTCACAAGGGACACTTGTTGCTGGCATGCAAAGTTATTTTTTAGCAAGGACATACAAATAATTATATTTCAAACAATGCATACCTTAGATGGCCCAGCAGTGTCAGTAGCAGGCCTAGGAACAGGGGGAATGCTACCATCCTCTGCACCTGCAAAATGGCAGGATGAGTGCTCCTCGAATGGCGCATCATGGATGATGCATTGTTGCAGTAGGCTAGCTGCCGATCACAATACACACATCTCACTTTATTTGGGGTTTCCAAATGGAAATGCTTCGACACAACAGATGTACGGCATCTCTTCTGATGAGCTTCCATTTTTATTTATCTATCTATCTATATATGTATCTATCTATTAATCTATCTGTCTATATATATTTCTATCTATGCATCTATTAATGTGTCACTATACACTCACCTAAAGGATTATTAGGAACACCATACTAATACTGTGTTTGACCCCCTTTCGCCTTCAGAACTGCCTTAATTCTACGTGGCATTGATTCAACAAGGTGCTGAAAGCATTCTTTAGAAATGTTGGCCCATATTGATAGGATAGCATCTTGTAGTTGATGGAGATTTGTGGGATGCACATCCAGGGCACGAAGCTCCCGTTCCACCACATCCCAAAGATGCTCTATTGGGTTGAGATCTGGTGACTGTGGGGGCCATTTTAGTACAGTGAACTCATTGTCATGTTCAAGAAACCAATTTGAAATGATTCGAGCTTTGTGACATGGTGCATTATCCTGCTGGAAGTAGCCATCAGAGGATGGGTACATGGTGGTCATAAAGGGATGGACATGGTCAGAAACAATGCTCAGATAGGCCGTGGCATTTAAACGATGCCCAATTGGCACTAAGGGGCCTAAAGTGTGCCAAGAAAACATCCCCCACACCATTACACCACCACCACCAGCCTGCACAGTGGTAATAAGGCATGATGGATCCATGTTCTCATTCTGTTTACACCAAATTCTGACTCTACCATCTGAATGTCTCAACAGAAATCAAGACTCATCAGACCAGGCAACATTTTTCCAGTCTTCAACTGTCCAATTTTGGTGAGCTCGTGCAAATTGTAGCCTCTTTTTCCTATTTGTAGTGGAGATGAGTGGTACCCGGTGGGGTCTTCTGCTGTTGTAGCCCATCCGCCTCAAGGTTGTGCGTGTTTTGGCTTCACAAATGCTTTGCTGCATACCTCGGTTGTAACGAGTGGTTATTTCAGTCAAAGTTGCTCTTCTATCAGCTTGAATCAGTCGGCCCATTCTCCTCTGACCTCTAGCATCAACAAGGCATTTTCGCCCACAGGACTGCCGCATACTGGATGTTTTTCCCTTTTCACACCATTCTTTGTAAACCCTAGAAATGGGTGTGCGTGAAAATCCCAGTAACTGAGCAGATTGTGAAATACTCAGACCGGCCCGTCTGGCACCAACAACCATGCCACGCTCAAAATTGCTTAAATCACCTTTCTTTCCCATTCTGACATTCAGTTTGGAGTTCAGGAGATTGTCTTGACCAGGACCACACCCCTAAATGCATTGAAGCAACTGCCATGTGATTGGTTGATTAGATAATTGCATTAATGAGAAATTGAACAGGTGTTCCTAATAATCCTTTAGGTGAGTGTATGTACACTCAGTCTGTCTCTAGCCTATCAGTCAATGTGTAAATTTAAATATAAGCCTAAATATAACTAAACAAATAACACTATAAATGTCACTATATCACCAAAAATCCGCTATCTCAAAATCAAACTCTCACAAAAATCCACGAGGTCAAGATATATTCACTTCACTTTTATACAGATGTGCGATTGTGTGGTCTATTCCCGACCCTGTCAATCAAACGCTGATTCGGCGGACCATGCCACCTGTCGAAACACTTGTGAAACACTCCAAAGCTTCATTAGCCATAGTCACGTGACATGGGTGTTTTGAATCACGCTTCGGATCAGCGTTTCGAAACATCTGCACTTCGGGATCTCGAAAAGCTTCGGAACGTCAGTTTCGCATCAGCCATCCCTACAAAATGGGCATTTTGGCATAATTCCGTGTGTTATTGTTTGTTCAAACGCGAAAGAGAACTTATGGCAAGCCTAAGTATTCATATACGCCTGGTGAACGTGTAAACAGGTAAACCAAACATGCGGTGCAAACGTGTGTTTAAAGTGTGCAAACAGGTGAAAAGAATGTGCTCTTTCCTTAGTGTTCTCAAAATTGCTTATCGAAAGCATATGCTCTCTTTTTTAGGGCTTGAGTCTGTCATGTTTTTGTCCTCTAGCTGGGGTTTAGGACTCTTGAATTATCATTAAACCCAACCAAAACAACACGGAAATATCAAGGACAAATTTGACAGAGGATTATAATTGCTGAGTTATAATCCAGAAAAATGTGTTCACAGTTGATGTAGCAAGAGAAAAATCAGGGATCAATGCTGAGGATTTCTTCAGTGGTTAAAATTTTTACTTGCCCTGCCAAAATGTACAGTTGCCCCACCAAGTAATAAATATAAAAATAAAATAGGTCTAGTTATTGTTTAAGTTGTTTTTGATCCATGTTACCTTAATGGATAATGTTATGACGCCAAAAACTACTAGCCTACTAACTCATATAATTTCTAAATATTGTTAAAGACAGTCAGTAATAAAATTAGAACAAATAATACAGTTACGAGCAATAGCACAAATAAATACAACAGAGCAAACATATACAAATGAAATAAACAGTTCATTTCATGTTTTTCATGTAGGTTCACACTAGATTTTCAAGCACAGACAGTAATCAAATATAAATATCACTGCAGTCTTCACGGTATAAATATAGATCAGGGATAGGCAACTCCGGTCCTGGAGGGCCACTGTCCTGCAGAGTTTAGCTTCAGCCCTGATAAAAACTCACCTGCCTGTATCTATCTAGTAATCCTGAAAACATTGATTGCCTTGTTCAGGTGTGTTTAATTAGGGTTGGAGCTAAACTCTGCAAGACAGTGGCCCTCCAGGACCGGAGTTGCCTATCCCTGATATAGATGAACCATATGAAAAACGTGTTTGACTGCAACTCATACTGTGTGTGAAGATAATTTTAATTTAGGGCAAGTGAATGCAACAATAACGCATTAACAGTTAAACAGATTAACGGGCTCGTCTTGGTTCAGGGTTTCTGCAGGGATCTTCAATTTAAATTTAATGCCTTTTTAATGCTTTTTTAATGCCATTTTTTTCATTTTTAATGCCATACACGACCCATGACTAACCACAGATATTATGCATGTATATGTGTATATGTATATATATATATATATATATATATATATATATATATATATATATATATATATATAAATTAACTTGATTAATCACACATTTTTTTCACAATTAAAAACACTTACATTTGTTTAGGTTTATATTAGTTTGTATATTTTATAATGTAATCATTTCACAGTTAATCTACAAATGAATGTAGAGACAACATAAAGGCCAGTCTCACTGATACTAATACAGCTATTGATATCTGGATAAAAAATATTTCTCCCCCCTAATTAAAAAAAAAAAAGACAACTTTTAATTTAAGTGAACTTAACAAACAATCCTCACATAAACCTATAATAAATGTCATATTTACCTTTGGCCTTCCTGTCTAACATACAAAAATTGAATGAAGTTATCAAACAGTCTGCACAGCATAAATTATAGATTAAATATAGACTAATGCTTATTAAAGCTACAAGAGTTCTTTAGTCAATAGCAAAGAGTAATTTTCTCTGGTGCCTTTGTTCTGTGATTAACTTTACTGACAGTAAGCTTTATTGGCTGCTGTCCCTTTAAGAGCAGCTGCAGACAGAAACACGGATCTAACACGCGCCTCATTCTCTCACAACTCTTTGCGTTCATTAAAGACTTCATTTCACTAATTTAAGACTGCTCTTATTTTATGAGAATACTCACAAAACAGACATTTTGGCAAAATTGTGTGTTATTGTTCGTTCAAGCGCGAAAGAGGACCGTTTTCTGGTGCGCAGTCTGTGCGCACGATCTGGCGCGCGTCTTTCTCTGTGTGTGTGTATGTCACACATAGACAGGACATTCACAGGCAGCGCGTTTAAAACAGCGTTAAACTGGACAAAAATAATCTCATGCGTTAACGCGTTAAAAAAAAACGCAAAGTGAGCTTCAACAGCGGATGTCAAGCTGATGAGAGAAAGTTACTACACATAGATAACTGCTGTCTGCCTTTTACCGTCGATCTGTGGCTGTCAGACTGCATATGAGATTTTACGGCGTTGATTGATTCCCATTGTAGCTACACAATTTAATACCTTTTTACAAAGGCTGCAAAATCATTCTTTATTTTGACCACCAACCATGTTCTAAATTGTTTGTCTCCCATGCACTTTCCCAGTTTTCTGGTCTAGTTTTATTCCTGTTGTTCCTGCTGTCCAAAATTACTCGCGCCACATTCCGCAACTTTGCTCCGGCCGGAGGCAATCACCAAACTGTTTCCACGTGTTTTTAATCACACTAACGTACATATTTTGCGACAGCAAATACAAATTATTAATTATGAAGACTATATTCAAATAAATTAATAATATAACATTTTCTTCAAACCCATAACAAAATTGAATGCCTGTAGGATTACAATTTAATGCTTTTTAATGCCATTTAAGGCCTTAATTATCGCAAAATCCATTTAATGACTTTTAATGCTTTTCAATGCCCCGCGGAAACCCTGTGGTTGTGTCATATGTAGAGATTATGGTTTATTTTATTTGGTTGTGTTCTGTGTGCGTGTGTATTTTGCACTGTTTTTCTTTTGATTTTTCTATGCACATATTACTGTTTGATTGTGACTTAGAATGTTGGGCAACACCCCCTGTACTCTCTTAGCTGTTCGTATGACAGCTGATTAGCAGATGAACAGCTGTTGGTAATTGACGTTAAATCAAAGACGGCTCAAAAGAGCGAAGGAACTGAAACGGTGTGTCTGCTGCCCCGCGAACTCTGTTGTTGCAACTCTGTCCCCACGTTATTGCTGGATTGTTATATTTGTTGCTGCGATCATCGCGCAGATAATTGTCTGCTTGTATTGAAGCCTGAAGTTCTGCTGATGTGCCGGTTCTGCTGTCGACTCGGTGGCTGCCGTGTGTTTTCGTCTCCTGTTACGCTGGGATTGCTGTCGTCCTCTGCTGTGCTAATCTAGCTGTCATCCTCTGTTTTGCTGGAATTTCTGTCGTCTTCTGTTGCGCTGGGATTGCTGCTGCCCTCCGCTGTGCTGTCCGAGCCCCGCCTCGTTCGTTCTGGTCCTGTGGTTGAGGAGCGCTGTTCAACGAGACTGGGAGTTAGATTCGTCTGCTCCCAGTTTATGGGTGAGTGACGTTCTATCCCAAGTTATGCTGTCTCGCCTCGTCCGAAGTTAAGATCCACGCCACGGTCTCATCTAAATTAGAGAGCGTCAGTCTGATCCACTGTAGTCATACCATTATAACTTATATTCACGGATTGTAGTGCTGTAATTGATTAGTGCACGATTGATAGCTTTCTAGTGGGGTGCTGTGCCTATGCTGTGTTTGTTTTCTGCGGAGATACTGGCGGTTTTCTTCCTGTTGTGTGAGTGTTGTGCTGGTGCGTGCGGTGATTGACAGGTGGACTGCTGCGTATACGTCACTGCCTGGCGTGAGACGGACTTGCGCGAGAGCCGAGGGACTGCTTATGGACTGTGCACCTATGGACTTCCAGTGGACTTGAACGTGTTTGTCTGATGTCCAGCTTTTACCTTGATGAATAGTTTTAAAAGCCTGAGTGTGTGTGTGCGCATTAGCACTTACTTTTTCTATTGAACTAGAGATTATAATAAATATATTTTTTTACTAAATTTGTTGTTTTGGTGAATCTGTTGTGTTGCTCCCACCAAACTAAAAGAACTTGCAGTTATTTAATTAATCGAGTCCCAGCTCTTCAATTGGGTGGCGTAGTCGAGCTACATTGCCTGCATCACAGTTGTCTACCGAGTCTCATTTTAAAAATTCACTTTCCACTTTCTTCTCTAGTTTTACAACGGTCAGCATAGATAATACTTTGAAATGAATCATGTCTATGAGCTCTTTCACATGCTTTCTTGACCCTTTGCCTACTGAGGTTCTAAACATGTACTTCACATGCTTATGTCCTGCTATAACCGTAATTATTACCGTTTCCTTAGCTACTGGGCACGTCCCTTTGGCCCTTAAGACAGCCGCTATTACACCAGTTCTTAAAAAGCCTGGCTCTGATCCTGAAGATTGATCTACCTATAGGCCTATTGACAATCTACCTTTTCTGGCTAAGGTCCTTGAACGGGTCGTTGTTGGCCAGCTACAGCAATATCTGTACAAATATTTATGTCTTGATGTTGTTTCTACATTATTTTGGAGATTTAAAATGAAAGTATTACAATATCAAAATATATTAAAAACTTTGTTTATTGCGATTACCAAAAAATGACCAAAAATCCCCCAAAAATTATTAGTTTATTTTTAAATCGATTGACAGCACTTATACTCTGCTCTTTTTTTGTATTTTTGGAAAGTGTCTGATAACATACGATTCATTATAGATGTGTGTTCTTGTCCAACAGCTGTAAGTCAGTAAAGGACAATGGCATCTGTTGAACAGCATGATGATAACACACTAGATGAGCTGGAAAACAAAAAAGGAGGTAATAGTGATTAAGAAAAATATTAGAAAGGTTAAAGTTGTGATTAAGCAATGTAATTAATCTCTCTATCTCTATTCCAGGCCAGATGAGCAGCAATGCTCACACTGGAGTCAGTGTTGATGTGAAAGCTGAAACAGGAGCAACTGTAAATGCTCCTGTACTCACTGGAAACATCATCACAGGCCCAGTGACCATCAGCTTAAACACTGCAGGGCATGGTAATATAGTATATATATATATAATAATAATGACTATAAATACAATTCATTTAATATAAATATAATATAATAAATTGTAATGTTTAAAAAGACACAATAACTTTCTGTTATTGTGTAATAATGCTTTCTGAGACAGACTGCTTATTAACAATCATGTATGAAATAATGCTCAGTAGTTGTGCATCCTATTCTTAAGGAAGTTTAGTGTGTAGCCATATTGTTCAGCAATGCTTTAGGTAATTGTGTCTATTGTCTTTTTCCTTAGTATAAATGTACTCATTTTCTCTTTCCTCACAGAGCCACAAAACACCTTAGTGACGGAGACACCAGAGAAACAGTTAGAAGGTGCAACCATCATTTCTTCATTATAGACGTCTTAAACGATTTAGACATGCTGGATGTATTTTGATTTCAGAGAAATGTCATGGAGCTTTTCAGTTGCAAAACTATTTTTGATAATATTTGCGTGTGTGTGTGTATGTGTGTGTTTGTCTAGACCTGCCTGGAACTACTTTAGCTGTGCATTTCCTGGAAAATAATTGCACACCTTAGAAAGTTTGTCAGCCAATCAGAATCAAGTATTCAACAGCCTCCATGGTGCAATTACATTTAAAGTACATGCATTTAATTAACATTTGTAGTTACAGTTAACTTTAGCCCTATCTGTAGCCCAACCCTTGACCCAAAAGCTAACTCTGACCCCTATAATCCTAACCCTAAACCAAACCCATAACTCAGCTCATTAGCAGAAATGTGGGAATCATCCAGAACAAAGTGTAGTCACACAGTACAGAGTAAAGGCACCTTATAAAAAGTGTGGCTTAAAAATAAAAATCTTTTTGCCTGTAATTTAATTTGCTTACATTATTTTTAATACAGAGAATTTGCAAAAGTTTTGGGAAAACCACAAAGCCAACATGCAGAAGAAAGCAAAATATATATTTGAGGGCAAAGAGGAAAATGAAGCAGATCTCAAAGCTGTTTACACAGAACTGTTCATCACAGAGGGAGATATGGCAGATGTCAATCAGGAACATGAGGTTCTGAAGATGGATGATGTTTTCAAGAACAAACAAACACAGGACAAACCCATCAAATGCAATGATATATTTACAGAATTGAAGAAAAAGGAAAAGATTGTGCTGACAAAGGGCATCGCTGGCGTTGGAAAAACTGTCTCTGTGCAGAAGTTCATCCTGGACTGGGCAGAAGGAGAAGCCAATCAGGATATAGACTGTGTGTTCCTGCTTCCATTCAGAGAGATTAACTTGATGGAAAATGAAGAGTTTAGTCTCCATGAGCTTTTGCTGGAATTTTATCCTGAACTGGAGGACCTGGAGAAATCAAAGTTATATAAGGAATGCAAACTAGCATTTATATTTGATGGACTTGACGAGAGTCAGTTGCCTTTGAATTTTAAAAATAGATCATTAAACACTGTTGAGAGAGAAGCATCAGTAGACGTGCTGTTTACAAGTCTGGTCAAAGGGACTCTGCTTCCGTCAGCTCTCGTCTGGGTGACCTCACGACCAGCAGCAGCCAATCAGATCCCTCCTCAGCACGTGGGTTTGTTCACAGAGGTGCGAGGATTCACTGACCAGCAGAAGGAGGAATACTTCAGAAAGAGGATCACAGATGAGACTGTGGCCTCCAGAATCATCTCACACATTAAGACGTCTCGTAGTCTCTACATCATGTGCCACATTCCCGTGTTCTGCTGGATCACGGCCACAGTCCTTCAGAATATCCTCATCAAGAATAATGCAGAGAACATCAGCACAACACTCACTGAAATGTACATTCACTTCCTGCTGATACAGATGAACATGAAGAGCCAGAAGTATGATGAAGAAGAAGAGAGAGATTGTGAAACACTCTTACAATCAAATAGAGAAATGATATTAAAGTTGGCCAAGCTAGCGTTTGAACAGCTGAAGAAGGAAAATGTTGTGTTCTATGAGAAAGATCTGAAATCATGTGGTATTGATGTGAGTAAAAAGACAGAGCGGAAACACACAGAGTTCACAGGAATGATCGCTGAGATCTTTAAGAAGAAAGTCGGACTTCATGAGTCAAAGATATTCTGCTTTGTGCATCTGAGTGTTCAAGAGTTTCTTGCTGCAGTGCATGTGTTCCTCTGTTACCTGAACAAGAACATGCAGGGGCTTCGGTTTTTCTTTGATGAGCCCAATGAAGATATCACATTACATGAGCTACTGCAGAAGGCTGTTGGTAAAGCCATGGAGAGTAAGAGAGGACATCTGGACCTCTTCCTGCGGTTTCTGATGGGCATTTCACTGGAATCCAGTCAGAAACTGCTCAAAGGCCTGCTCACAGACACTGAAGACACCACAGACACTGAAGACACCACAGACACTGAAGACACCACAGACACTGAAGACACCACAGAGAGCATCAGACAAACAACTGAATCCATTAAACAAAGACTAAACCCGAACGTTCGTCCTTTCGTTCAGGACATCTCAGATGAAGCTTCAGTCAACCTGTTTTACTGCTTACTTGAGCTCAAAGATAATTCATTATATGAGGAAATCCAGAGATACCTCGGTTCAGATGATCATCCAGGAAGGGAACTCTCCTCTTCGATGTGCACAGTGCTGGCCTACACACTGCTGACGTCAGAGAAGGTGCTGGACGAGCTCAACCCAAAGAGGTTCACTTCAACACCAGATGGCTACAAGAGACTCGTTCCAGCTGTGAGATGCTGCAGGAAAGCCCTGTGAGTAATTACATAATTTCACAACAATTAAAAGTTAACATACAGTTGGAAATATCTTGTTGTTCACACTGTCAACTCAACATACTCAGGTTTTACGTTCACATTCGCTGATTCACTGTGTTCAAAAGTGTGTATGAAAAGGTGTCTCATAACTATGGCTTGCAGATTCTTTCCCCTGTGTGAACTGTAGTATGAATGAACCAGTGGTGTTTCCTCTAAACAGACGAGGTAGACAGTGCCTCCTAAAGAAATATCATGAAAAAATAATCAACTGCAAAAAAATCAGAGTTCTCACAATTTATAAACGCAACATTTACTTTCTTAATCTTAGCCTCTTGTTTAGTGTTCAAACACATTATCATCTTCCCTCTTTTTCAGATGAATAAAGGTCAAAATGACATTTAAATTACTGTGATTTTTTTTGTTTGGCTGTTATGTTATATATTGTTTACATTGAGAAATTGTAAAGGTTCAGGAGGCAATAGCCTATGTGAGATGTTAAAATACTCCAATATAACAAATGTCATGACCAAATTATACTCAAAATAATCATGCCCTACGTGGAAGTTTGACATGAAATGTTTCTCAATTCTCATTAAAAGCAATGTGTTAAAACCATGTCACTGGGACATTTTAAAATGCTCTACGTGGCGTAATGTACTAAAACAACAACCAGGGAAAAATATTACCTCGCACATTTTCTTGTCATCAACACCAACTACTCCTAAGACGACGACACCGTAAACAGAGTGGAAAGACACAATGTTTATGTTGTTTTCTCCCGCGTGGAAAGCTGTTATGAAGAAAATGCTTAATGTGTCTGCATCTGCATGTCTGTAAATAGTATCATTTATTACCAGGTGTATATTAAATCTTTATTTCAATTTTAGTTAATTACATTTTAATTAATTAAGCCACATTACGCATTGTCTTTAACTAGCCGAAGAGAGGGCCCGTCACGCCTCTCTTCATCAGTTTGCACTGGCTGTCTACAGCTGCTCACATTAAATTCAAGACACTGATGTTTGCCTACAGAACAACCACTGGCTCTGCACCCCTATACCTAAACTCACTACTTCAGACTTATGCGCCCTCCAGATCACTTTCACAGACCTTTACTGTGAGGGATATTCACGATGAATACCGTTCCAAATTATCCTACATCCTATCAAGGACATATAGATAATCCCGCGGTAACTAAAGAGCCTATCCTTTAGTCGTGTCCTCAAGAGTTAGGCGATCAGTCTCTACAAATTCGTATTCTATTATAAAGATAATAGATTTCCCCTTCGTAGTATAAGTCTACCTTTTTAGGTACTCTTCAACCGTGTTCGCTATACAACAAATAACCGTGTCGTAAGCTGCCTCTTTGGCTAGGCTTTTTAATCAGTCAAATCTCACAGTGATTATTCTTATATCAAAAGAATGCTCACCCTCTTGTCGTTTCCTCCGGTTAGGATCTTCCTGACCCTGATAGAAGAATGTGACACGTACCCAAGAATCCAAGGTCCAGACAGATGATTATAATAAATGTTTAACAATATTTATTAAAAGAATCAAATGAAAAAGAATACTTGTTACAGATTCAAAATAAGTACTTAACAGAGAAATACTAGCTAGGCTTAAAGCTTCTTGCATCCGATAACTGCTGGCGTATCGGACTGGAGATTGCAAGGAAGAGCCAAGAGTCCTGTCCAGGTCTCTTCTTTTATAGTCCGAATTCAGACGTCTTCATCATAGTTACTGTAAGGCACATGACTGCTATTTCAATATCACGTGTACAACTGCTGGTCCCAGCAAGTGTAGTCCTGCTATTTCTGTGTAAGCATGACGATGTCTAGCCTGCGGCTTGTTCTCCAGCAGGCAGCTGAAGATACAATAGTTCCTTTGTATTTGTTGGACAATGACCCTTGTCACTGCTCTCTCATGTGATTTGAGAAAGGCAGAGATGGACAGCAACCTCTTTATTCAGAACAATATTTTTAGATGGTTATATGTTTTAGTAAACAAGACAGTTCGTCGGTAGCATTCTTAGTTACAGACTTCTTATTGTGACCCTTTCTGCGTTGACGTCGAGTTGGAGGTGAAAATGAGGCGAAGGAAGTGCAACTCTCAGGTGGATCTCCCGCAACACCCAAAACATTACCTGGACTGTTCCAAGCTGGTGGAATGACCTGCCCAACTCAAGCTAAATCTGGAGTCATTTTCAAAAAAGATGTATCTTGTTCATCAACACTTGACCCATTAATACTAGCACTTAATTACTTTATTCTATGCTTTTCTATTCTATTGTTTCTCTATTAAAATAAAATAAAAACTTGCACTTTGCTAGACTAACTGGGACACAGCACTCACAAACTGTTGCCCTCTTGTTGGTTCGATTGCTTTTATCGTTCTCATTTAGAAGTTGCTCTGGATAAAAGCGTCTGCTAAATGATTAAATGTTAATGTGAAACTTGCTCGCTTTAACCAATGACAAGACACATGGCAGGATCACATGTCAAACAGGGAATCACATGACAAGACACAGAAACATGACAATGACAAAACGTGACACTTTCTCAAGTCCTCTGATCATTTTCTTACCAAGGGTCACTTTGTGGCTCTAATTGACTGTTTTTAAGGGAATAGTCAGAGGAAAATCCTCGGAGGAATCTCAGAATTTGTTGGATCATCCTCAAACATGAAACATAACTTCTTTAGACTGGCTTTGGGCAAATTGTATGTCTAGGTGGCGCTGGTGTATTTATCATTGTAATTATCATTGTTTTATTCTATAAGAAAAGTTTTTTTATCCATTTTATCATACTTCAGCTATTGTAACCTTTTTTTTCAACATAAACTCCATTGGTTCACTCCGAGCAGAGTCAGGAACGTTTCTGTTCTTGCGTTCCTTCTGTATTATTTTTTAAAAACTTTTTTAAATGTAGCCTAGTTTATAATAATAATAATAGCATTTAGGCTATAATAATAATAATATCTCTCTTTTCTTATGTAACGCCATGCCAGCTTCTATGGATATATAGCCTATTCATGTTTATTTATTTAAAATAAAACTAGGCTAAATAAGCAAAACATATGCTAAACAAATTAATTTAAAGTGAAAAAAGCCAACATTTCTCATTCGACACAAATCCAAATGTTTCATTATTTGCGAATCATGCTAAACTATAAGCCCCAATTATTATGTAGGCAATAAACTTTGTACTTCACTGGCATTATTGACGTAAAATATCATCTTTCCCATATAACAGCAGTGAGGCGGTGGTCATTCTAAACGTCAGAAATACAGACTATTCAAATTGAGCAGTGTAACGTCTTATCGCAGCGTGTTCATTATTAAAATAATTCAACCAAACATATATCAAGTAGCAATTCAAGAATTTTTTTGTGCGCGTGTGAGGCGGCGGCGCGACCACTATTTATTTTTCCTTCCAAGAGAGTAAACTCTTACTCTGTAATTTTTGGTCATACATATAAAAGCAAGACATAATCCATAAATTTACTAAAGATATTCAGATTTTGTAAAAAAAAAAAAAAAAACCTGGATGTCTCTGTTTCCTTTGGAGCACGACACACTGACCTGTTTTTTAATCTGTAATATTTTAGAGAATGAAGCCTATATTTCAGCTTTTTTTTGAAGAATCTGTCTAATATTTATTTTCCCAGCAAAACTAAATAAATAGAAATAAAAAGGTTTTAGTTTACCTCAGTGAACACAAAAATACGATAAAATGGTCATGTCAATAAAGCTTTTATTTTTTTGAAAGTGGTCATACACGTAGACACGTACACTACAGATTGTTTTTGTCTTTTGTGGCATTAGCCTGTACTTTTAGCTACTACATTTATCTACATGCAAGCCTGAGTATTCATTCTTTTAAATTATCTTTTAATTGTTTGTCACTGTAATAACATTAAATCTAACAGTAACTTTGAACTAATTTAAACGATTCAGTGTGACGGCGTCCTCGTGAGGTTAACAGAAGAAGGGGATAGTTTTGATGTGTGTGAACGTCTATCTTTGCTCACCTTTCTTTCTCAAGGTATTCAGTGTAGTTTAAGATTACCAGATTTTGCAAGTTTTCCCAACCCAGAATTTCGAGGGCTATACTGTCGCCTACATGCAATTGAAATTTTCGCAACTGAGGTTCAGCTGTAACTTTTATGTGTTACCTTGTATATTTATTGTTATCATATTATATTAACATACTATTCATCAACATATAGAAATACAACAAATACAATAAACAAAGTTTTTAAGATAACGCAGAAGTCTCTGCCTATTATTTCAGCCTGATCTCAAGACAGTCTGTGCCACAGTCATGAAATGTATTTATTGATACCCATTCATGGACACGAATTCTCAGGACTCTCAGAACAACTCATCAATGTATTTTCCTTTCTTCTACTAAGCGCCCACTCATTCTGTTCATAGTTTTCAGTGACCTGTGCGCTGGCCTGGAGAGCAAACCAATATGGGCCGAATTGGCGGAATGGCTTCTCCGTATGACGCAGCACAACCCGGTCAATTTTCATTCTGTTTCAAACCGTGAATATTTGGATCACCTCTCAACAGATGAAAAACTAAGATATTATCACAAATATAATATTTGATATCACTTGATATTATAATAATAATTATTAATGTTGATTAATTGATGTGTTTGGAGAAACTGCACGTCATATTCTGGCTACACATATAACACATTAGAACAATTTATTAATTATTTTAATGCTTTTTACGCATTAGAAAATGAAGACTTTACCTAATCTTATCAGCATGATGAAAAAAATTAGATTAAAGGGGTCATGAACTGGCTTTTTTCATTTTTTTATATTGTTGTCTGAGGTCAACTTATGATGTTCGCTTGGTTTTTACATTCAAAAACATCAAAATGAATAAGTAATAGGCTACTTTCTACCCTGGTTTTGAGCCAAGCTCCTGAAACGCTCGGTTTTTATGGGCGTGCTGCAATGAAGACTTGGAAGTAAACGCCCACTCGTTTGCTGTGCCTGCTGTCAATAAAAGCTTTTATTGGACTAACAAGGAAGTTTTCAGTTCTGAAAATTAAAGGATATTTTTAAAGTATGATGACAGTTCAAGGAAAATTGTATTTCTCAGTTCATCACCCCTTTAACATTAACTGTATCCAGAAAGAGAACAGAGAATGTGACCGATCTAGCGCTAGTTTAAGCACTCTCACAAACACGGAAGCTGATGACACTGCGACATGAATCTCTTACATTGAATCTGCACTTTGTTGTTTATGACGGAAGAATTCACGAGTTTCAGTCAGACTTTAGACAGAGAGTGTGCACTGAACAAAACTCTTCGTTTCAGCGATGACTAATCTGAATGCCTCTGATTGGCCAATCACATTCAACAGAAAGGCGTGTGATTGGTTATAATGCTCAACGCTGCAAAATGAAATCTGACTGAATGCCACAGTCGGATGGATCGAATGAATGTTAAGTAGGCCTTTTACATTTTTTTTACCAATACTATCACTTTATGTGTTTATTTATTTTTCCAAAACATTTCCAGGCCTGGAAACTGTTATTTTTAAATTCCATGACTTTTCCAGGTGTTTCATGACCGCACAAACCCTGTATTTAAGATATCTCATCTAATTATGATCATAATTTTCAAAGCGTATTTACCAAAATTCATCATGAAAGATCAAGTCTTATTGTATAAAACATGATTGATGTTTGCTTCAGCATTGGATACTGATTTACACTACCATTCAAAAGTTGTTGATCAGTAAGATTTTTTATGTTTTTAAATAAGTCTCTTAAAATTAAAATTAAAAATACAACAACAACAAAAACAGTAATATTGGGAAATAGTATTACAATTTAACCCTCTGGGGTCTGAGCTGTTTTCTGGGCCCTGGAGGTGTTCTGACATGCTCTGACATTTGTGGTTATTTCTGTTACTTGTGACATTTTCATGGCTAAAGTCTAATTACCGTATTTTCCGCACTATAAGGCGCACCTTCAATGAATGGCCTATTTTAGAACTGTTTTCATATATAGGGCGCACCGGATTATAAGGCGCATAGAATAGAAGATACTGCAGTCAAACGTTTGACTGGGTTTGCGTTATGCAGTGGTCACCAACCTTTTCAAGCCTAAGATCACATCCAAAGTCCAAATGTAAACCAAGATACCTTGTTTATACTCGACGCGTCCGCATGAGCGCGAAGTTAATAAAAAAAATAATATCCGTCTGCTCGGGCAGATTCGGCTTAACAGCGCGCGCGCCTATGAATCCGAAGATGCATGACTTTGAGCCGAATCTGCCCGAGCAGACGGATATTAGTAGTACATCTCATCACACCGGCACCCAGTTTGCGCGTCTTAATCAGTTATATGGTCTGGTGTTCAGTCTAAAACAAAACAGTTGCGTCAAGTATAAATGCCTCGTCTGTTTGGGGAGTTGCGCGCGCAGTCAGCGGAGGCTCGCGCTCCGGTGTCAGGCGAAAGTATAAACAAGGTTTAAGTCAGCGGTTGTTTAACAGACGTTAACATAAGGCGCCAGATCCATATATAAGGCGCTCTGGATTATAAGGCGCACTGTCGTTTTTTGAAAAAAATAAAGGCTTTTAAGTGCGCCTTATAGTGCGGAAAATACGGTACACTGTATTCAGCACAAACTCTGCTACAATAATATATCAGCAGCATGTATGTAAAAGTTTGTAGTTTTGAGATAATGACATTTATGCGTGGTTTGTGAAAATACAAAAATAAATTCTCACTGAAATAAGGTCATGAAACCCATACTGATTATTTCTTCACAAGACTTTTGAAAATTGTATGACGTAGCCTAGAATATTTGCTCTAAAACTATGTGAAAATCACCCTGACTGCTCATTCAGAGAAGACAATATATTGATTAAAAAATTTTACGACGTGTTTTGTGTGATAAAGCAATATGCGAAGGGGCGGATCATCTCATTACTATGTAAGCTTTCCACACCTGAGAAAGACAAAGACACTCCCTAATGGCCCTATTAGGAGCTTATCAGGGCCCATCATTCTGAGCAACCTTGCACAAAGAATGAGGAGATTTAAAAAAGAATGGCTTTTAAAATTGTTTGGATTTATTTAAAACACAACATAATCCAAAGATACACAACAAAAAAACACTTATTGATAACAATGATCCAAAGAAAGAGACCTTTGTGCCATTCCTAAAAACATTGTACATACCTTTCATTTCCAAGGTGTTTGATTTTCACTTTACCATGTTCATGTACAGAGACATGTACTGTGAATGTTGAAGTCAGCAGGACTCAGTGGCATCTGGGCCCTGAAAAAAAAAAAAAAAAAAAAAAGTGACCATACTGATATCAAGAGAATGGCCTGCACGGTTTTGGGAATACATTTTAGATTTTTCTGGTTAAAATTGCTTTTTAAAATTCACAGAATACACACACACACTCACACAAATGTTTCCAACAATATATTATATAATGAACACCATTTGTTGTGCCTTGTAGGTATAGGCTATGCACAGTGCTGCATAAAATAATAACAATATAGCAGCCTATATACATTTTCAAAAAGATTTCAGTAACAACTAAGCTAGAGAAAAATATATTGATTATCATGTTACTTCAAATGTTTCCATTCGTTATGATGATATGAAATGAGATAATAGTAAAAACATGAAGCCGTTTGGAGCGTTTTGCTTTCCCAAAATATTATACATTCAAACGCGATCGCGATCAAAAATATGATACATTCAAGCGCGATCGCGATCAACAATATGATACATTCAAACGTGATCGCGCTCAAATATAAAACATTATGGTTAGGCCTACCATATACATATCTACGTTTGAGCAGATATCCACAAACACAGTAACAGTAAACACGGGTCTAAATATTATAATATTCACCATATATCTAGCAACAGTTCAACTGCAATGTGAAATTTATGCAACAATAGCAAACTAATATGTAAGAATTTCTTACCTTAACTTTCTTGTCTTCAAATCGCGTTCTTCTTCTGGGGTAAAGCCAATCTAAGCTCACAGCGCTTCTTTCAAACTCGACGAAAAGCAGAGATTGATGAAGTGTTTTGTTTTTGAGGTAATGAGCACGTTCGCGTTCCATGTGGAGATTTGCATGTGAATATCTTTTGCGCGAGTAGGCGTGGTCAAATTAAAACTAATTAGGAAGCGTTTGAGAAGCTGGACATCTTGTTGGTTTTATACAAATTACTTAAACAGAGAATATTTGTTTTCAGTTTGAATCCGATCATTTAAAAGTACACACTTAAATGTTTATAAAGGTATATGGCTCATAAATGTGTGACAAGTATTCGCTGAGTTTTGTTTCAGTTTATAGACGTGCTCAAGAAAAAAAAGTTCACCGCAACGGAGAGGCAGAACGCACACCCTGTTTATTTTCTTTATTTTTCAAAAGCACAATGTTTTGATTTGATTGTAAGTGGACACATACAAAAGTAGAAATATCACAGATTCTTTTTTTATATTTCTTTTTTCTGTATGACCATAAATGACGGAGTAATTTAAGTTTAAAGTACTACAATGTAAAGAAAATCCAGCAAAACGCGCGGGCGCGTTTTTCGGCCTCAAAGGGTTAAAACGTCTCGGTTACGGATGTAACCCTCGTTCCCTGAGTAGGGAACGGAGACGTTACGTCGGATGACGACGATTGGGGTTTTGCTTAGAAAGCCTATCACCTTCGAGTATATAAAACGAGCCAATGGCAATGAAATGCCATGGGTCTGTGGAATTTGCATAGCGTATCTCCGCCCACCGCAGGGGGTATATAAGGAAGTACGCTGGCAACATGCAGATATGTCTTCGCTGAGGAGTCGAGACTGGACCCAAGCGTTTTTCAGCGATACAGCGTAAGTGGCAGGAAGACGTAACGTTTCCGTTCCCTACTCAGGGAACGAGGGTTACATCCGTAACCGAGACGTTCCCTTTCGTGGTCACTCCAAGTTACGTCGGATGACGACGATTGGGGTTCCAGTCTAATCACGCCACCTCGGCTGTCATCCAGTGCCCTGCGTAAGTCTGAGCTCCCTGTTGTGAGACTAGCACGAACGAAGGAGTCCTACCTAACACAGGAATACCAAGGTACACTGGGAAGCATATCTCAGGAGAAATATGCAATTACGCCCAACCATTAAGGGGGGGACTTGAGAGACACATATGCCAGAGGGATGCATATGGGGTATCACTGGGGTGTCCAGCCGCAGGTGGAATATTTAAACCCCAGGGGTGGCAAGGTGGCTTGCCAAGGGAAAGACACACGCTCAAAAGAGACTTACAGTGGAATACACGTGGGGGTCGCCCAGAGGGGGGACCATGCACATGGAGGCACCTAGTCAAGCGCAAAAGCTGCGTTATGGCAGATTGGCATAACTCAGGCGTTGACGTAACCAGTGCTGGAGGAAACTCAGAGCTTATCAGACTCACCTGAGAAGATAATCGCACGTATCCCGTCCGTGGAGAGGAATGGCGAGCAAGCGAAGACACCTGAGCAGAATCTAGAACCGGCTGGTTGAAGCGAGTACATGGGAAGAAACTGGCTCTACTCGGAGATTATAGAATCTCGCGAATGTGTTGGGTGTCACCCAGCCTGCAGCTCTACAAATGTCTGTTAGCGAGGCGCCATGCCCTAGAGCCCAAGAGGAAGCCACACTACGAGTGGAGTGGGCTTTCACACCAAGGGGGCATTGACGACCTTGCTGCTGGTATGCCAAAGCAATGGTATCCACTATCCAGTGAGATAACCTTTGCTTTGAGAGAGCCTTTCCCTTCAGCTTCCCACCATAACAGACAAAGAGCTGGTCTGAGGTCCTGAAACACTGCGTTCTGTCTACGTAAGCACGAAGGGCGCGTACTGGACAGAGCAGTGCCAAGGCTGGGTCTGCCTCCTCCAAGGGCAGCGCTTGCAGGTTCACTACCTGGTCTCGAAAGGGTGTGGTAGGAACCTTGGGCACATATCCAGGCCGGGGTCTCAGGATCACGTGAGAGTTAGCCGGCCGGAATTCCAGGCACGCTTCGTCAACCGAAAATGCCTGCAGGTCCCCTTCCCTCTTGATGGAGGCCAATGCAACCAGGAGCGCTGTCTTCATAGACAGGAACTTAAGCTCTACTGATTGCAAAGGCTCAAATGGATCACTCTGCAGGGCAGTTAGAACCACTGAGAGGTCCCAAGAGGGTACGAGGGGAGGACGAGGAGGATTCAGTCTCCTCGCTCCCCTCAGGAACCTGATGATCAGGTCGTGTTTTCCCAGAGACTTACCATCAACTGCGTCGTGATGTGCGGCAATGGCGGCAACATACACTTTCAGGGTGGAGGGAGACAGCCTTCGCTCCAACCCTTCTTGCAGGAAGGAAAGCACGACACTGATCGGGCATTTCGTGGGTTCTTGATGTTTTGAAGAACACCAGTTGACGAAGAGGTTCCACTTCAACGCATAGGCATGTCTCGTGGACGATGCTCTAGCGGAAGTGATGGTAGCCACCACCGCTGGTGGTAGGGTACTCAAACCTGCCTCATCCCATCCAGGAGCCACACGTGGAGGTTCCAAAGATCGGGACGAGGGTGCCAAAGGGTGCCCCGTCCCTGAGAAAGGAGGTCCTTCCTCAAGAGGAATTGGCCAGGGAGGTGCTGTCGCGAGGAGTACTAGTTCGGAGAACCAGGTCCGGTTGTGCCAATACGGGGCAACCAAAATGACCTGCTCCTCGTCCTCCCTGATCTTGCGCAAAGTCTGCGCAAGAAGGCTCACTGGGGGAAACGCATACTTGCGTAGGCCCCGCGGCCAGCTGTGCGCCAGTGCATCCGTGCCGAGCGTGCCCTCGGTCAGGGAATAATACAGGTCGCAATGGGACGAGTCGTGGGAGGCAAACAGGTCTACCTGTGCGTCCCCGAACTGATCCCAAATCAGCTGGACCGACTGGGGATGGAGTCTCCATTCTCCAGCGAGAGGCCGAAACCGAGACAGCTCGTCGGCTGCCTGGTTCAGGTCTCCTGGGATATAAATGGCTCGAAGCGACCTCAGATGCTTCTGACTCCATATGAGGAGGTGGCGGGCGAGTTGCGACATCCGGCGGGAGCGTAGACCACCTTGACGGTTGATGTACGCTACTGTCGCGGTATTGTCTGATCGGACTAGTACGTGCTGACCCTTGATCAGCGCATGGAAGCGGTGCAGGGCGAGACGCACAGCCAGCAACTCGAGGCAATTGACATGCCAAAGGCGCTGGGGTCCTGTCCAGGAGCCCGCCGCAGCATGTCCATTGCACATGGCGCCCCAGCCCGTGGTGGAGGCATCTGTTGATACCACAACATGCCGGGAAACTCGTTCTAGGGGCACTCCGGCCCGTAGAAACTTGAGGTTCGTCCACGGGGTGAAGGTCTGACGGCAGGCTGGAGTCACTGGGACTCTGAGCGTGCCGTGTAGCCATGCCCACCTCGGGACTCGATCGCAAAGCCAAAGCTGAAGCGGTCTCATATGAAGCAATCCCAGCGGCGTTACTGCGGCTGCGGATGCCATATGCCCCAGGAGCCTCTGAAAAAGTTTCAGTGGAACCGCACTCTTGCCCTCGAACTGACGAAGACAAGTCAGCAGTGACTGCGCACGCTCGCTCGTAAGCTGCGCGCACATGGCGACCGAGTCAATCTCCATACCGAGAAAAGAGATCCTCTGCGCGGGGCAGAGTTTGCTCTTCTCCCAGTTGACCCGAAGGCCCAGACGAGCTAGGTGCCGGAGCACTAGATCCCTGTGTTCGCAAACCTGGTCTCGAGAGTGAGCTAGGATCAGCCAGTCGTCGAGATAGTTCAGGATGCGAACCCCGTGTTCCCGGAGGGGAACAAGGGCTGCCTCGACGACCTTCGTAAAGACGCGAGGAGACAGGGCTAGCCCGAAAGGGAGAACCGCGTACTGGTATGCCTGCCCCTCGAAAGCAAACCGTAGAAACGGTCTGTGTCGAGGTAAAATGGAGACATGGAAGTAGGCGTCCTTCAGGTCGATCGCTGCAAACCAATCCTGCGCCCGCAGACACTGGAGGATGTGTTTGGCCGTTAGCATCTTGAACGGCAGCCTGTGAAGGGAGCGGTTCAAGACGCGCGGGTCGAGGATTGGCCGTAACCCACCGGACTTCTTGGGTACAATGAAATAAGGGCTGTAGAAGCCGGACTTCATCTCGGCTGGAGGGACAATCTCGATCGCACCCTTCGCCAGTAGGGTGGCGACCTCCGCTCTCATGACAGGGGCATTGCCACCGACCATAGTGAAGCGGACTCCCCTGAAGCGGGGAGGAGATATCGCGAACTGAATCGCGTAGCCGAATCTGATGGTTCTCGCGACCCAGCGGGACAGTCTGGGAAGCTCTAGCCAGGCCTCCAGAAAGTGCACCAGCGGGGTCATACAAACCAGGTCGGTGGGGCAGCGAGGCGGAATGACCAGCACTGGCCAGGGTGGCATAGCGGCCCTGTGCGGGGGCACGGTCATTAACCGCGTCCTGCCAGAGGAGGCCAGGGGAGGGCGTGCACACTACCCTGCTGATCTGGTCAGTGATCTGACAGTTAGTGTGATTTACCATCTACTATGGTGGCGAAGTCTTACAGAGCGGCGGGACAGGCAGCTGCCTCTTTGCATGCCATGGCCATCTTGCAGGTCTACCAGGCCAAGATGCTCCGTGACATGCACGAGGGCAGGACAGACCCAGGGCTCTTCGATGAGCTGCGCGCCGCCACCGACCTCGCTCTCCGAGCGACGAAGGTGACCGCGCGCTCCCTGGGTCTGGTGATGTCCACAGCTGTGGTCCAGGAGCGACATCTCTGGCTGAACCTGGCCGATATGCGTGAGCCTCTGACAGGGGTCTGGCGACAGAGGGGGATGAGAGGAGCGTGGCCCGTGGGCAGCGCGTGCTGTCATCCCGCACCTCTGGGACAGAGGAGGGCGGCAGTGGCGGGACCCGAGGGTGGCGCGCACTGCGGCCCTCGGACTCTGTCGGCTCAGGATTGGGGGATTCAATTCTGTCTTTAACCACATTAGGGTACTGCTCGTCGTTGGACGAGCAGCGGGGAGTGGAGAACAAAAGATTCTGAAGGGCCGGGGGAAGGAGTGGCCCTGCTACCAGCTCCTGAACAGAATTGAGCGCCAATCCTGAGCAGCCCGTCTCAGGGGCGCCGCTTGGCCTGGCGTTTAGCGGGCCGCAGGGGCTGGAGAGGGCTGTGGCGCCTTCCTGCGGCTTCCTCCACGACGCGGCCCAGATGAAGGCTGCTGCTGGGGCCGTGCAGGAGGGGCGGGAGCCACGGGAGGGCGCCCTCGGCGGCGAGCAGGCTGAGGATTCTGTGCCGACGGCTGAGCAGCAGCGGAGTGTTGGGGCAGAATGTGCTTGATCGCCTCAGTCTGCTTCTGGGCGGTCGAGAACTGCTGGGCAAAGTCCTCGACGGCACCGCCGAAAAGGCCGGCATGGGATATGGGAGCATCGAGCAGACGAGTCCGCTCGGGCTCACGCATATCGGCCAGGTTCAGCCAGAGATGTCGCTCCTGGACCACAGCTGTGGACATCACCAGACCCAGGGAGCGCGCGGTCACCTTCGTCGCTCGGAGAGCGAGGTCGGTGGCGGCGCGCAGCTCATCGAAGAGCCCTGGGTCTGTCCTACCCTCGTGCATGTCACGGAGCATCTTGGCCTGGTAGACCTGCAAGATGGCCATGGCATGCAAAGAGGCAGCTGCCTGTCCCGCCGCTCTGTAAGACTTCGCCACCATAGTAGATGGTAAATCACACTAACTGTCAGATCACTGACCAGATCAGCAGGGTAGTGTGCACTCGCTGAAATCGCCGTCACACCAACACCGGAGAGCTCACTCGTCTCGAAGGATTGAGAAGGATAACTCAGGATTTTTTGGCTTGCGTGGAGTGGAGAAGTTCTCGGCTCCGAAGCGAAAACATATCTGCATGTTGCCAGCGTACTTCCTTATATACCCCCTGCGGTGGGCGGAGATACAGAAAAACAGAAACACAAACAGTAACGCGATTCACTTGAGAAGGAAAAAAAACGTACTACAGTATTCCTCAGCTCAGTCGGATCCTTGCTCCTCGAAATACCCGCACTTCTGAGGTACATTTTCCATTATTATTATTCCTCACAGCGCTGCGAGACAAGCAATGATCTGTAAACAAGCAATGATCTGAATAAACTTGTGTTTTCTCGAGCTGATATGGGGCGTTCACAGGTTTGTGTGGATTGCCTCATTCATTTGCGTTTGAATAGTGCGCGCTCTCCGTGGGCGGGGTCACATTAAAAATAATTAGATGAGATGAGAACGACTGACATCTCGCTCTTTTCTTACAGATTACATGAACTGAGAATATTTGTTTTTTATATAAATTACTTCATTTAAAAGAAGAGAATTCAAGCTTCATGCCTGTGTGTCTGTAATGTCTGTTTGACTGAGTATTCGCGGAGTTATTGTTCATTTTCAGACGCGTTTCAGAATGGACTTCACTGACAGAGAGAAGGCAGAACTCGCTTCGTGTTTATTTTTCTTTATTTGGCAAAAAGCACAACACTTTTTTTATTGTGAGTATACACAAAAATAATACACATTTAACAGAATCGATTGATGTATGAAACTTGTAATATCAAAGTCAACAGAGCAAAATGAATCTCTTTTGAACTGATAAAAAAAAAAGCGAGCTGGTATCGCCGGCGATACCGCCGACCCCAGGGGGTTAAGGCCCTGGTACTGCCCACCAAGCCATGCCGCGATACATCTTCGCTGGTGGGCAGAGCTTATATGGCGGCTGGGCGGGCTGGTAGTTGCCTGCATACTATGGCGGTATTGCAGACCTATCAGGCCAACCTCCTCAAGGAGCTTGATGAGGGCGAGGGTCCCTCTCCTAGTGACATCTTGGAGTTGAGGAAAGCTACCGACTTGTCTCTCCGCATCACCAAGGAGACGGCCCGTGCCATCGGCCGCTCCATGGCTGGTATGGTGTGTGTGAAGAGACATCTTTGGTTAAATTTGTCGGGGATGAAGGAGAAAGAAAAACATTTTCTTCTTGACTCCCCGATTTCGCCTTCTGGCCTCTTTGGCGGCGCGGTTAGTTCCGTAGTCGAGAGGTTTCAGGAGGTGAAAAAGCAGTCGGCGGCTTTCCATCAATACCTCCCTCGCCGCTCTGGCTCCTCGGGGAAGGCTGCCTCAAAAGGGCAGCCTCTGCCGTCTGCCAGCTCCTCACACCGACAGGTGCAAAAAGAGAGTGTCGCCACCCGCGCCCCTCCCGAGGGAGCCTGGCAAAGGAGGCGGCGCTCTTGAGGCAAGCCTTCTGAGCCTACGGTCGATCTGAGGACCGTCCTTAAGGCAAAGAAGGCTTCCTCCAAGCGGTCCTAGTTGCGGCCGGACCGCTGAGAGCTGTCCCCCCCGAGGTGGAGCGATCGAGGTTGCCTCCCTCCTGGAGCTCTCGGGAAATCAGTGCTGTGTTCCCGCCGGCCAGTTCGCTTCGGGCCTCACTGATTTCCCGCGCACGCAAGCTCCTCCAGCCACCTCTAGAAAGACCTGTGGCTGGGCAGCAAACGCGTCCGCACACCGAAAATCATTGTCGACTGCTCCCTGCCGGTCAGCCGCTTCAGGGGGTCGGGAACAAGTCTCGGTTGACACACGAGGCCAGCCTCGAGAGGCTGGTTCCCTTAGTAGATTATCTCTGCGCATGGTCTTGCCTTCCGAATATATCTGCGTGGGCCCTGCGTACTGTAGAGCTGGGTTACAGACTGCAGTTCAGCTCCCCTCCCCCGAAGTTCAATGGGGTGGTCTGGACTGTGGTCGGCCCAGAGCAGGTTCGGGTTATGGAACAGGAAGTTCAATCCCTGTTGGTCAAGGAGGCCATAGAACGTGTTCCTCTGCCAGACAGGGAGTCCGGGTTCTACAGCCGGTACTTCATAGTTCCCAAGAAGGATGGGGGGTTGCATCCAATAATAGATCTCAGGCACTTGAATCGTTCTCTGAGGAGATTCAGGTTCAAGATGCTCACAATTCCAGCCATCGTGAGTCAGATCCAGTTCGAGAACACTTTGCACTCGTGTAAATAGATATTTTAATGTCTTACTATATGAAACAAAGTAAAGAGGCCGCACTATGCATATAAAACGTTTATTTTGCACAAACGCGTTTCGGAGTGTGCCTTCTTCAGTGTGCAATCAGGAAAGCTTATGACCAATCTTAAATACCCACACCCATTGTCATTGACACACTCATCATCGTCATCATCATCAAATAATAATATTAAAGTGATACCGGGACCAATCGTGTCACTATATACTGCAATATAATACTCATAATACATAAAGAATTTTAACACATTCAATACACATGTGGTATTAAAGGGATAGTTCACTTTGAAATCAATTTTTGGTATGTTTTAGCTTACCTCAAAGGCATCCAAGATGTAGGTGTCTTTTTTTCCGGAGTAGTTTCAATTTTGATATTTTTAGGTCAAACCGTTCTTGTCTGTCAGTCATATAATGCAGGTCTATGGTCACTGTCTCAAAACAGCATGCACAAAGTCCAAATTAAACAATTCCCCATCGTCCAAATTAAACAATTCCCCATCGTAAGTACACATTGATGGCTTAAGACACGAAACGAGCGGTTTGTGTGAGAAAACGAACAGTATTTATAGGCCTATAGTTTTTGTCCTCTTGTAAACACACACACCCAAATGATCAGAGGACGCGGGTGCTTCGGTCTGCGCAAGCGCCGGAAAAGGTCAGAGGGCGCGGGCGCTTCGATCTGCGCAAGCGCCGGAAAGCGCCAGAAATTATCTCTCGCGCGTGTACGTCACTCATTGTTTACACAGAGATTTAAACATCTTTTAGTCCGATGTATGCACCAAGGCACTCTGTTGTTTGCTCTTCATCTGACTCATGTTCTGTTGGCTGGTATGGTTCCTGTACGCTTTCCTAAAAAAATATTGCTTGTCATTACAAAGTCAACACTAAGTAGAGCTACACGAACATGAATCCACACTGTCTATTACTATTATTATTATTATTAGGCTAGTAGTAGTAGTAGTAGTATCATTGACTGCACCCTTATGAGTAGTACACATAGTTTCACATTGGTTTGACTAGCAGCTGCTTAGTATAGGCTACACATATCTTCTCTTCTTATAACATATCTTATAACTCTCTCATGTAAAACCATTCTTACCAAATATATGGTGCAGAAATACATTGTATTGCTCATTTCATGTAATGCCAGCTTTACAAATACAAAGACGTTGTTCACATACCTCCGTTGGATGAGAAAACACCATAGGCACAGATGATGATGTCAGTACTATGCGATCCTCTCCTTGGTTTATAAAATCATCAGGGGAAAAATTATCGCTGCAGACCCTCCTCAACTTTAGTACGTTTATGGGTGTGTTGATATCCAGCCGAAGAGCGATCAACCAGAACTTCAAGAGGGAAGGATTATAAATTGGGAATTCGTGAAAACTCACCACTCCCGGATGAGTTCGCGCGAGCATACGAAATTGTTTTCTTTTACGTCGGTTTAAACATCCTGGATAAGCGCAAATTAGAACCATTTCGATTAGCCGTCTTACCTACAATCTCTGTTCTGTGTAAACAATGAGTGACGTACACGCGCGAGAGATAATTTCCGGCGCTTGCGCAGATCGAAGCGCCCGCGCCCTCTGACCTTTTCCGTCGCTTTCCGGCGCTTGCGCAGACCGAAGCACCCGCGTCCTCTGATCATTTGGGTGTGTGTGTTTACAAGAGGACAAAAACTATATAAATACTGTTCGTTTTCTCACACAAACCGCTCGTTTCGTGTCTTAAGCCATCAATGTGTACTTACGATGGGGAATTGTTTAATTTGGACGATGGGGAATTGTTTAATTTGGACTTTGTGCTTGTGTTTTGAGACAGTGACCATAGACCTGCATTATATGACTGACAGACAAGAACGGTTTGACCTAAAAATATCAAAATTGAAACTACTCCGGAAAAAAAGACACCTACATCTTGGATGCCTTTGAGGTAAGCTAAAACATACCAAAAATTAATTTCAAAGTGAACTATCCCTTTAACCTGCATTTATAAAAAGCAGCTTAGTGTCGATCATCATATTAAGAATTTAGTGCATAACCTGCCCTCGTTTCTAAAAGATACCACCGACTTTTTGGTGAAATTGTCAGGCATTGGAGAGTTGAATCCAACCGATGTGTTGTGTTCCATGGATGTGACCAGCTTGTACACTAATATCCCTCACGATGCAGGCTTAGCAGCCTTGGAATATTATCTACAGATAAATGAAGTACCACATACAGAGTTTATTTTATCATTAGCTAATGAAGTTTTAACGAAAAATTATTTCATGTTTCAAAATAATTTTTTCTTACAAACCCAGGGTACCGCCATGGGTTCTCCCATAGCTCCCAATTATGCAAACTTATTTATGGGCAAATTTGAACAGGATTTTATCCATAACAATAATCCTTTTAAACAACAATTAAAAGTGTGGTACAGATACATAGATGATATTTTTTTTGTGTGGTCAGGTTCAAAAGAGGAATTGTCCGCCTTTCACGGTTTTGCTAATACGAGATTGCCCTCTATCAAATTTACATTGACCCATGACGATACGCTCTTGCCCTTTTTGGATGTTTTAGTGAGGAAAGTAGAGAATGTGTTACACACTGAAATTTATCGTAAAGAAACGGATCGTAACTCTTTTCTGCATTTCCAGAGTTTCCATCCACCTGCTCTCAAACGCAGTTTGCCCTACAGTCAACTATTAAGAGTACGCCGTATTTGTGATGATGATGAGGTGTTTGAGCGACAAGCGAATGAATTATGTCAAAGATTTATTGACAGGGGATACACATATAATTTAGTACGTGACTGTTTGGAGCGCGCACGTAGCATCCAACGTACTGATCTGTTGACCAAACGGACCGATCAGAATAACGCTAACACTGCAGTGACATGTGTATCCACTTATGGTCAGATTTCAAATAGCTTAAAGAATATTGTGCATCGCCATTGGCACATTCTAAGCAGTGACCCGAACTTGGGCGACACATTCCAAGATCCGCCGCGCAGCTGCTATAAACGTGCACCCAACCTCAGAGATCAGTTAGTGCGCTCGCATCTTCCTGCGCCAACTCACTCGCCTTTTCCCTTTAGAATACCACACAGGAATTTCAAATGTTTGAATTGTGCTGCTTGTAATTTTATGATCACAGAAAATACCTTCACACATCCAAAAACAGGCAGGGTGTATAAAATAAAGGGCAGAATCACATGTCTATCAACTTTTATTGTGTATCTACTAACGTGTCCTTGTGGTTTATTTTATGTGGGCAAAACAAAGCGACAATTGAAAACCCGAATTTTCGAACACAAATGTGCCATCAGAAAGAATGACGATAAATCATCAGTTGCAAGACATTTTAATTCTGTGGGACATAATGCCAACATGCTCAAATTTATGGGCTTGGAGCTGGTCAATCGGCCTCCAAGAGGTGGAGACCGTGAGAACCTCCTCTTGCAGCGAGAGGCTTGGCATATTTTTTATTTGAACACTTGCATCCCGCACGGGATGAATGAAGATCTGACACTAAGCTGCTTTTTATAAATGCAGGTTAATACCACATGTGTATTGAATGTGTTAAAATTCTTTATGTATTATGAGTATTATATTGCAGTATATAGTGACACCATTGGTCCCGGTATCACTTTAATATTATTATTTGATGATGATGACGATGATGGGTGTGTCAATGACAATGGGTGTGGGTATTTAAGATTGGTCATAAGCTTTCCTGATTGCACACTGAAGAAGGCACACGCCGAAACGCGTTTGTGCAAAATAAACGTTTTATATGCATAGTGCGGCCTCTTTACTTTGTTTCATATGTGTTATATAAGGCCAGCACTCTGAAAATCTAAAAAAACATAGAGTGAAGCCTGCTCCCAACCCTATCACTTAATGTCTTACTATATAAAATATTTGTGTCTAATACTATTTTATTTAGCCTATAGGCCTATTTTAGTGTGATTTTCCTACAGTGACAACATTATTTGCAGTTAATTTATCAGACACTGATAATTATGTTAATTCTATTTTTAAAATGCAACATACTGTAATAATCTATAAGCATATTTAACAATCGGTCGAGGACAAATAATTGCAAATTGCAATTTGGTCTGGCCTGTAGATACAGTAGGCTATGTTGTTCCATGCACCATCTGGTGGATATTCTGTGAACACATTTATTTAAATTAAAAAAAATGTGCTGACAGGATTCAGCAGTATTTGGCATGAATGACAGGGCTCCAGACTAACTTTTTTTACTAGGAGCGCTGTAGCCCCTGACTGAAAATTTTAGGAGCGCAAGCAGAAAATTTAGGAGCACACCTTTAATCAGCTTGCAATGCAATTATTCAAATTTCCCCCAAAATCACTGTAATACTGACAAATTACTTAATAATAAATACTTAACGTACAGATATTACAATGTGCAGTTTAATTTTAAGTTCACAGGTCTCCAGACTAACATCTGAGGGCAGCAGCACCAGAGCCACTGAGTTCTACAAAAAACTATCTGGTAGCACTGGGGCTGACAATAAAGCACTAAGCTTAATTTAGGGTGTAGATGAAATTAACTTTAAAGGAGTCATAATGTTGTGTTACCTTGGATACCCAAATGCTCTATTATAGTATTTTAGGCACTTCTAAAAAAGAAAAGTGGAAAAAAAATCAACACAGAGCCCCTCAGACCCTTATTTCTAAAGGCATTATTGTCTCGCGAGATCTGATGCGATGTTTTGGCTGTCGTGGACGGTCATTATAATAATGCAAATGAGGGGCGCGTTGATTGGTTGCAGGAAGGAGGGGGGTTGACACCGCAGGTAACTTCAGCATCATTACATAGACAAAATACTGCAATAGCTCAATAAATGTGACGGTACTTATTGTTAGTGAAATTGTAATCACAACCAAAGAAAAAAGAAAAAATACACCATTGCCAGATACATTCTTACAGAAGCCCCACTAACTGAAAGCTATTTTCAAACTGCATGTTTTGCATGAGTTTGGCTAATAATGTTTAGTGGTATATTGTTTTCATACTTGCATTTAAACAGTTTTAGCCACTGAGCATGGACTCCTGTACCGTCACTACTGTAGCTGCTAGTGTAAAACAAAGTCGAAAGATGTGGCTAGCATTCGTAGAGTCCATTCCCCGTGTTTACCTCGAAGGTAACGTTACATACAATAGCCGCATTAGCAGTTAGCTGCTATTTGTTAACCACAGTAGAGCAATAAAAACACAGTCTTACCTTTTCAATTTCTGGCAAGTCCCTGATGGTTGGGATGGCACCTTTTCCCAAACGGAGCTTCGAGGCCAAGTTCGTCTGATACTGCCCCAAATTTGTAAAAGATTCCGGTGTAAAATGTTTAGCACACACACCTAACGATACGCCACTTGAAAGAGTTGTTGGGACAGCGTCATTAAAAATGAATTTCATCCACTGTTCCCTGATAGTTTCGTCCGTTTTTGGTAGATAAAACACATTTGCATGTTGTTTGTGGCAGTCAACCACAGAGCATCTCAGGTGTGCACTCGATTTCTCCATCTTTCTCGAGTCAACTAAACTGAATCTGAGGGGGAGAGGGGGAGAGGGGCGGGCTTCCCGCGGCATAGGTTTGCGGTGTCCATATTTGGTATATCCTCCCCCGTCTTGACGTCAAGAAGGGGAAGAAATCAAAATCTCGTTTTTTCGTGCGCGTGCACGTGGCCTATTTTACAAACCCCGAGGTAAACAAACGCTTCACTTTTAAATATCGGCTTCCCGGCCAGTGTATAATCATTATGCAATCATAACATACATTGATTCTCGTGGAAAAGTGAAATTTCTACATTATGACTCCTTTAATATGCTTAATCAAATCCGTAATCTGAAGCAGCTCTAAATATGTGCTGTGCTATTAAATTATAGATAAAATATGATAGAGCAATAGAAATAACAGTGAGAGTAACAGAATCTCATACAATACATTTTAACATGCTTAAGCATGAAAATAACTGAAGGAAATATATATTTACTGAACAAATTAAGCCAACTTATATGATTCATATTCTTTTGGTTTCTCTACCCAATATATTAAAAAGTTACAAATGTAGTGAAAATACAGGTATCGGTCTCGGCAAGTACCAAAACCAAAAGTATCGGTATTGGACTCGTTCTGAAAAAAGTGCTATCGGTGCATCCCTAATTAAAACATTACTGACTGCATTTAATTGAAGACATTTTGACATATTTCTGTGTGTATTTGTCCATTTAAGCACACACCTGAAGCCCAAAGTAGCCTATACTTGTCCGTGTTTTGCTCCGTTTTGGATTGCATGCACAGAAAGCTGCCTGGGGAACAGCATCTAGTTCACAGGTCAATACACTTAACTTTACACTACTTTTTAGTATCGAGTACATCCGGAAGGGGACTGTGTATGACAGTCACGTTACATGATTTGACTGATTTGGATGTTTCGTAGGAAGTGCGACAGCACACTGCTTTAAAGGAAATGGTGTTTTCATAATCGTTCAAAGCCAAAATCAAAAATGAAAATTCTATTAATCGTGGAGCCCTAGTCATGAAATCATCTTTGAGAGCAAGGGGGCCACTGGTGGTTCAGGCAACTTGCGTACTTTGCATATAGGGAGGACCGGCTCTGGATATGTCATTGTCATGGTTAAAATTAAAATCCCCCTGGTAAGTGGATGTTTAATCATCCTCTGGCAAGATGTTGAGAGATTTAATGTCTTATTTTATGTTCAGTTGATTTCATCTTAGGCTGTCTGGCTGTAAGTCAGTTGTAGTTTGTACAGTGGACTCATATGAACAATAAGCAGTAAAGAAAACTGTTGACTTTCAATCAGTTTGGGGTTGCCAGTGGGGGACTAGTTCACCACAGATGTCTGGTTAGAGACATGAAGAAGCAGCATAAAGGTTCTTTGTTGTTTTATTTTCTCACAACAATCCCATAAAGCTTCAATAAAGTTTTAGCACATAAGTGCGAATGAGTACATTCGTGGTTCCATGAGTATGTGTATGGTTTGTATAATATACGCACACATCAATGGCAAGAAAGTATAGAGTCCATTTGCTACACTCACCCCATGCAGAGCTATTTACTATCAATGCTAATCAATGCCACCTGCTTGAGATGGGCGGAGCCTCATGTCTTCACGTTGCTGCTTTAACAGCGTGCTCTGACATTCTGACATTGGCTGATTGCTAGAGCAAGTCTCATAGACTTAAATACAAAATACATTTACAATGGGCCTTTTTAACAAGCAGTGTTCATTTTACTCTAGTGATTTTGCTATGTGTGCTTCAGATTATAGGCATGGCAAGGCAAGGCAAGTTTATTTATATAGCACATTTCATACACAATGGTAATTCAAAGTGCTTTTCATAGAATAAATTAAAATAATCAAAAGAAATAAGAATAACTAAAACAGTTTAGAATAAAAAATAAAAAATAGTACAGTACAGTCAGACAAACAGCTGCACAGTGCTCATTCATTAAATGTCCAGCTAAACAGAAGTGTTTTGAGTCTGGATTTGAATGTGACTACAGTAGGAGCACATCTGATCTCTTCTGGAAGCTGGTTCCAGCATATTAGCTAAAGCGGACTCGCCATGCTTAGAGTGAACCCTTGGTATTTCTAGCTGATGTGATCCTAATGATCTGAGTGATCTGTTGGGTTTATATTCAGTGAGCATATCTGCAATGTATTGAGGTCCTAGGCCATTGAGTGATTTATATACCAGTAATAATACTTTAAAATCAATCCTAAAGGGAGCCAGTGTAAATACCTGAGGACTGGTGTGATATGTTCATATGTTCTGGTTCTGCTCAGCGTTCTGTATGAGCTGCAACTGTCTTATGGTCTTTTTGGGAAGGCCAGTGACGAGTCCATTACAATAATCCACCCTGCTGGTGATGAAAGCATGAACAAGTTTCTCTAAACCAAGGGTTCTCAACTCAGGCCCTCAAGATCCACTTTCCTGCAGAGTTTAACTCCAACCCTGATCAGACTCATCTGCTTGCAACTTTCTAGTAATCCAGATGACCTTGATTAGCTTGTTCAGGTGTATTTGATAAGGGTTTGAGCTAAACTCTGCCAGAAAGTGGATCTCAAGGGCCAGAGTTGAGAACCCCTGTGATAAACCCTACATGAAAAACACATTAATATGGCTGTTTGTTTTGTTCTCCACACAGGTTACATAACTGTAATCTCACTGTTCAAACTTGTGAGAGTTTGTCTTCAGTTCTTCAATCCTCAAACACCGCCCTGAGAGAGCTGGACCTGAGTAACAATGACCTGCAGGATTCAGGAGTGAAGCTTCTTTCTGATGGACTGAAGAGTCCAAACTGTCAGCTGGAGATACTGAGGTCTGAATTCAAATACTTACATTTCATTTTATTTTGCATTAATTATGTAAAAATCAATCTGCTAAGATTTATTCTGTATGCAATTACATTGTGCTTTTCTTGTTCAGGTGTCCTATGTGTAATTTCACTGCTCAGTCTTGTGAGAGTTTGTCTTCAGTTTTACAATCCTCAAACTCTGTCCTGATAGAGCTGGACCTGAGTAACAATGACCTGCAGGATTCTGGAGTGAAGCTTCTTTGTGATGGACTGAAGAGTCCAAACTGTCAGCTACAGACACTGAGGTAAATGGTTTTCCATTAAACAATTCATAAAAAAATATATTATCACAATAAATAATGATTACATTTTGTCAACAAATCTGCTCTCAATGGAATGCCAGAACAAGAGACAAAAACAACATTTGCAGGGATGTAATTGACCATTTCCATCATTATGGACATGACATTTGCAATAAAAAAATAATGCATTCAATACCAATATTCATCACCACACCAATTAACATCATCTCTGGGGCTTGACCTTGCTACTTTAACATCAATCTTCTCCAGGATGATTCCTCGCATCAAAATCCCCAGTAATGTACACTGCTCAGTGTTTATATAATCCACATTCAGAGTGTTAAAAAAGTAACACTGAAGCAGTGTAGAAGTTAATGAGATAATTAAGGTGAGAGAAATTAAAAATGTCACTTCAGGGTTTCACCCCTATACCTAAACTCACGACTTAGGTGCCCTTTACCTTTACTCTTCCCTGCTGGTGGTAATATTGTAATATTACATTCAAATGGTCAATCATTGACTATTGCGATAAAATTTGACCTCAGATGAAATCTGGTAGTGTGACTTCTATGACAACCGTGAGAAAAGCATGATCATAATTAATGCAATGCTAATTAATGTTTTTGTTAATTTTAAGAAACAATCTACAGAAAATAACAGCTGAAAATACAAACTACACAGGTCATTGCGTGAAAGAGGCTGATTTAAATGCCAAACTAATGTCATGTGACCTGTTGCTGTATGTCTTTGTAGATTGTCTGGCTGTATGGTGACAGAGGGAGGCTGTGGTTATGTGTCTTCGGCTCTGAGTTCAAACCCCTCACACCTGAGAGAGCTGGATCTGAGCTACAATAACCCAGGAGATTCAGGAGTCAAGCTGCTCACTGATAAACTCAACCATCCAAACTACAGACTGGATAAACTCAAGTATGTAGAGCATGAAGAGTTGATCTAGTGGTGATATTGTATATGACTACAAACTGATTATTACTTCCTATCGATTCTTGGCACCGTGCCACATGTCCAGACTGTGATGAATCCCAAGGTCCTTGTTATGTATCGGCCTTTGTCTGGGTCTGTGGAGTTGGAAATCATTACATTTCCAAACATCTCTTTTTGCACTATTTGTATTCATACATTTTATCAGAGTAGCACTACTCACAAGGGCTCCAATCTGTATTTGAGCATCTGTGCAGATCTCCACCAGCTTTAGCTCTCTGGAAAGCTTGTCCACAGTCTGGATAAATGCCTCCTTCTCCATGGTGTTGGAGTTCCACGATGTCTGCCGCTTGTCTATTGTAGCTACATGAATTATCTCCTTGGTGTCGAGCTCCATCGTGGTGTAGCTGCAGTACTGGGCACAATGCCCTGGTGAATCATTTCTGCCATCCCCTGTAAAACACAGGCATATTTCTTAATAAGTTTATATACTAAAATATGTAATTGCTGCAAGTAATTTGTACATGTGCCATGTACAATTTTACAATACAAACTAGGGCCGTAGTTAACTGACAAGCTGAGCCATATCGCATTAATTATCGCAGGCGATACGTCCGTTAAGGCTCAGCTTGTCAGTTAACTACGGCACTGTGTTGTAAATGCCGCTCCATCTGAAAGCAGGTGATGGCGATTTACTACTAATCAAGGAACCGGCTTTACTGACGAGATGCGCATAACAATCGCACGCGATATATCGCCCAGCCCTAATACAAACCTAGCACTACAACGTCTTTCCCTTGAAGGCGACAGATGGACTCGGAATTCCTTTCTTCCCAGTATTCCTTTACTGCGTCAACACAGTATGTGTTCTGGATTGTGAAAAATGTGTTTTGGTTCACCATGCCCATGTTCATGAATTTAAATAAGAGTGAAACCTTCCCATAGTTATTCCCCGACAACAATATGTTGGTTGAAAGAAGGAAATCCCCAGCTTGCATCCCAAACTTCATTATAGGCTGGGAATTCCATTTCCACAGGCTATGTCCGTTTGAACAAATCTAAAAGTCAGAGAAGATTGATAAATGGATTTGAAATATGCAACACTGGTTGTAACAAGAAATTTGCATTGGTATTATGTTGTTACTTCAAAGACTTACCCATTCAGCACTCATTGCTGTGCCCTTAGAAGTGATGTTAATTTGAAAGGGGGCAACACTGTCACACACCAGACCAGTCCTGAGAACACCTGTACATCTGTCCTCCGGCAGCTTCATTATTGTGAGAAGCTGCCTCAAGCAGGTCTCACACAACACTGCTGCTCGGACACTGATGATGTCATCTACACATTGGACCTTCAAAGGGTCTGGGGAATTGGGCAACTCAAGATTGGGCAAGGGCTCGTCAGTAGGGTCTTTATGAGCAGAAAGGTCATGCACAGTTTCATCAAGCCCAATTACTGGAAGATGGTCAACAGACTGCGCTGTCTTTAATGCTCCACCCATTCTGTGGAGACAGAACACACAGGCACAATTAAAAAATGTATGACAAAACAAAACAAAAAATACAGCAAAGTAACAACAGATACACACCGTATAGAAATTGGTGGAAGATACTCTTGACCCCGAGCTGTCATCCTAACATCATCTCTTTGATGTAATGCCGATCTTTCATCTATCCAGTCAATTCTGTAAGAAATAAAATATTGAGAAAACAATAACTTCCACACAATACAAAATACTAAGATGTCTATAGGGTTATACTACTTACATTCATTGGGTCATTGAACTCTTTTTCGTCCACATCCTCCTCAACAATGCTCATATCATGTAGACTGTGTTAAAAATTATATAAATATTTATATCATGAAAACATACAATAGATAACACGTGTAAGGTTAAGTTATAGACATTATGAGCATTGATGAGTTACCTATGTTGAAGGCTCGCTATTTCAGGGTCTTCTGCAATTGTACAAAGATACTCATCCCTGAAATGAATAACCAGAGTGTTCCACAACACAATAGATATATGTACATAAAAGCATAAACACCATTTTATAAAAAAAATATATATATATACATTTTAACTTATCAAACAGTAATATCACATAGAATACACAAAATAGTTTTCATGCAGTTAGTTACCTGTCTGTCCCACTAGAAATGCTGGACACTGCTGGAGCAGTTAGTACTTGAGAGGGTTTTCCCTTCATTGGAGTTGATGTGACTGCTCTCCGTTCTCTCTCATAGCTGGACAAACAAGAGCAGTACATGTTAGATTGGCAGACTAAACCACAAACAATAAACTGCATTCCTTTTTATGACAATGAAGAAAATATGTATTTTTTGGTAGATGCATCTCCTAAGCAGTATATAATTGACCTATAGTTCAATGAAAACAGTTCTGTCTGTATTTTATTATTATAATTGATAATTACTTATGATCATTCTCAATGGGCTGGTCTACCCTTCCTCTATTCTTAGGTCTAATGACCTACCAGTGCCCCATTCATACTGAAGTGTAGGCTAGTCATAGTAAGGTGTCATAGTGTGAAAAATATTTACATCGTACAATAATACGTCTTAAATGAATAAGACTACAGGACAGATGTGAAGGTAAAGGTGAAAATCTCGCTTAGAAACAGCTACACCAGCATTATCAGATTAGGCTACATTGTGTATAAAGCCAAATAAATGAAAAATAACTAAAATTTAAAGTGCCCTTTGATATAGCCTACAAATTATAGCGCCATTCAAAATATTACATGTTATCCATCATAGAACACTGATTTATGTAACAAGGTAAACAATACTTTTTCATCATTGATGCGAGGAAAACTATCCTAGACGTCGTTCTAGTTATGCACAGCACAACAACCATGATATAATTAGCCAAGCAACAATAAAACTTCCAATATACACAAATAGGCTGAATTAACGTTACCTGTCGAGAAGAAAGCAGGCAACTTCGGCGTCCTTTTTAAAATCCTTGGTCCTCATGAGCTCTTTCCATCTTGGAAAGGCCACTCCAATATTCACTTTTGTCTTGTTGATTTGCCTGTTGTGTTGCCGCCTTAATTCTCTTTTTCGCTTCCTTGGCAACTCTGATACATATCCTCGAGAATAAGAGTGATCCTCCATCAGCAACAGACTTTCAAAAAGGCTTTCAGGTTTTCAAATCTGCAGTCTCAAGCAATCCCCCTCTTCACATTCGACACTGTGCCATCGAGTGTTAAAACGCGAAAGGGGAAGCTTGAATTTACAGGTATGTCCCTCTTTGGCTAATGTAGTTTCAAGATGGAGGGGCAACATGGCAACCGGCATTCGAACCCCTCACCCGTATGTACTTTCAATGGCAGATTATAAACTTACAAGAATACTTTATTACTTGAAAGAAGTAAATATACATTAATGAGCACATATATTTTTGAAAGAACTAAGTGTTTTTTGCTAAGAATCAACTAAAAAAATTACACAGTGTAGCTTTAATACATTTCATAAAGTTCTTATTGAGAATGTATAGAGGTTTAGCGCTAGTTATACTATGGGGCTGCTGAATGCTTCATTCTGATTGGTTGATAAACATTCTAAGGTGTGCAATTATTTTCAGTGAACGCACAGGAAAAGTAGTTCTACCAGAAAGACTCGGGAGAATTATTTCAACAAATCGTACATTTATTGACAGCTCAGCAAGCTGATAATATACAAAGTCATTTGACGTAGGCCCCGTCTGTAGTGCATAATCCGAGGGTATCAGATCTGCAATTCCTGCCTGAAGACGAAGGCAGGGGCGCAGCCGACCCCCCCGGGAGGTATGGACAGGACCATCCTGGTGGTGGTGGGGAGGATGGGGGTAATCGTCGCTTCAGTATCTGCGAACTCAAACATGTGTAAGTACCGAGCTTTTATACAGTGAGCATAAGAATATAATTGGATAGAAGTGAAGGCAATAGGTGACATAGTAATTGAGTCTTCCCGACAGAACTTATGCTAAAGCTTTCATTTCTACCAGAAAGACTCAGGAGGCAAGAGAATAACCTGGTGATGGTGGGGAGGATGGGGGTGAACGCCGGCGTCAGTTAAACCAGGCTTAAATACTCCATGTGTCAAGTCAAGTCAAGTCATCTTAATTTATATAGTGCTTTTAACAATGTAGATTGTTTCAAAGCAGCTTTACAGAGATAATCGTATAATTTAAGGTAACAGAGATTGTTTTTGCTTTATAGCGGTTCTTTAATAAAGTTATTTTCCAGCTCAAGTTAGTTTTGATTAATTCGCATTAGGCTGCAGGAAAATAAATTCCACTAGAAACAAACCTTGTTGTATTATTTTAATTTAATACTGTGAAGCTGCTTTGATACAATCTGTATTGTGAAAAGCGCTATACAAATATACTTGACTTGACTTGACTTGACTTCCGTCGCAACGATCATTTGTTATTAAATTAGGGGCCGCTCACCATTCTCTCTAGTCAAGTCAAGTCTAGTCATCTTCATTTATATAGCGCTTTTAACAACGTAGATTGTTTCAAAGCAGCTTCACAGAGATAAGCGTATAATTTAAGGTAACAGAGATTGTTTTGGCTTTATAGCAGAGTTAAGTTATTTTCCATCTAAAGTTAGTTTTCATTGATTTGCTTCCGTCGCAACGATCATTTGTTATTAAATTAGGGGCCGCTAAGACGACACCATTCCCTCTACACAGACTTTAAACGCGAACCTGTGAGAAACGCTGATGGCGTTCACATGCGCATTTAGAATGGGTTCTATAGTTATGTGCATTTGAAAATACGCAGGTTTGGAATTCCCTACAAGCCAAGCCTAAACAAAGTACTTGTCTTTCCTTATAAATTTTGATAAAGAATTTTATTTTATTTTGTTGCTTTGGGGTAGGAACGTGAAACGGATTTTCCCGACAACGCCTTATCTGTATAGTGGTAGAGGGATCCTCCATAGGGAGAGACTAGTTGGCACTTCAGCACTGCGTTGTCATCGGTCCAGGCGAAGGTCCTTCGTCAGATCTGGATACGGCCTGGATCCGGCAGGCTGCAGGAAAACCTCGGGATAAACACAGACACTAAAATTAGCGTAGATGCCATTCTTCTCATGATGTAACGAGTACATCAGGATTTATGGGAAGTGTTCCCGGTTCCGGCTGACCTAATCTATGCAGCCTAACATTAAATTATAGAAGTCTATAATGTATTATGTGAATGCTAGGTCAAAGAGATGTGTCTTTAATCTGGCTTTGAACTGACAGAGTGTGTCTGCTTCCCGGACAATGGTAGGAAGACTGTTCCAGAGTTTTGGTGCTAAATAGGAAAAGGATCTACCGCCAGCAGTCGATTTTGATATTCTAGGTATTAGTAACTGGCCGGAATTTTGAGATCGCAATAGACGTGACGGACTATAGTGCGTTAAGAGCTCGCTCAAGTACTGCGGAGCTAAACCATTTAGTGCTTTGTAAGTAATCAGCAATATTTTAAAATTTATGCGATGTTTAATAGGGAGACAATGCAGTTTTGACAGAACTGGGCTAATATGGTCATACTTCCTGGTTCTGGTAAGAACTCGAGCTGCTGCGTTTTGAACCAGCTGTAGTTTGTTTATTAAGCGTGCAGGGCAACCACCCAGTAGAGCATTACAATAATCTAGCCTTGAGGTCATGAACGCATGAACTAATTGTTCCGCATTTGTCAATGAGAGCATATGGCGTAATTTAGATATATTTTTAAGATGGAAAAATGCAGTTTTACAGATACTAGACACGTGACTTTCAAATGAAAGATTGGTATCAAAGAGTACACCCAGGTTCCTAACCGACGATGAAGACTTAACAGAGCAGCCATCGAGTGTTAGACAGTATTCTAGGTTATTACGTGAGGAAGTTTTTTGTCCAATAATTAGAAACTCTGTTTTTTCAGAATTTAGAAGTAGGAAATTACGAGTCATCCAATTTTTTATATCCGCTATGCATTCCGTTAATTTTGTGAATTGATAAGTTTCGTTAGGTTTTGAAGAAATATACAGCTGAGTATTGTCAGCATAACAGTGAAAGCTAATTTCATGTTTCCTAATGATATCTCCTAATGGTAACATGTACAGAGTGAACAGCAGCGGTCCTAGTACTGAGCCTTGTGGTACGCCATACTGAACTTGTGATCGATGAGACATCTCATCATTTACTGCTACAAACTGATAACGGTCAGATAAGTATGATTTAAACCATGCTAGTGCATTTCCCGTAATGCCAACATAATGTTCTAATCTATTTAAAAGAACGTTGTGGTCAATGGTGTCAAATGCAGCACTAAGATCGAGTAACACTAATAGCGAGATACAACCACGATCGGATGATAAGAGCAAATCATTTGTGACTCTAACGAGAGCAGTCTCAGTACTATGGTACGGTCTAAATCCGGACTGGAAATCCTTGCAGATATCATTTCTTTCAAGAAAGGAACACAGTTGTGAGGATACTGCCTTTTCTAATATCTTTGACAGAAAAGGTAGATTCGAGATCGGCCTGTAATTGACTAATTCTGTAGGATCAAGTTGCGTTTTTTTAACAAGCGGTTTAATCATAGCCAGCTTAAAGTTTTTTGGTACGTATCCTAGAGACAAAGACGAATTAATGATATTAAGAAGAGGATCTAGGACCTCTGGAAGCATCTCTTTCAGTAGCTTAGTCGGTATAGGGTCTAACATACATGTTGTCGATTTAGATGATTTAACGAGTTTAGTAAATTCTTCCTCTCCTATAGCAACGAATGAATCTAATTTTTCCTCAGGGAGACTACAATGCACTGCCTGATGCAATACTGTAGTAGACGGTTGCATAGTTATAATTTTGTCCCTGATATTATCAATCTTATAAGTGAAGAAGTTCATAAAATCATTACTGCTGTGTTGCTTGGAAACTTCTGGGCTTGAAGCTTTATTTTTCGTTAGTTTAGCCACCGTTTCAAATAAATACCTAGGATTATGTTTATTTTCTTCTAATAGGGTTGAAAAATAAGCAGATCTAGCAGCTTTTAAAGCCTCTCTGTATGCAATCGAGCTCTCTTTCCATGAAATGCGAAATACCTCTAGTTTTGTTTTCTTCCAGTTGCGCTCCATTTTTCTGGCTGCTCTCTTAAGGGCCCGAGTGTGCTCGTTGTACCACGGCGTTGGACTATTTTCTTTAATCTTCTTTAAGCGCAACGGAGCAACTGTGTCTAAAGTGCTGGAAAAGAGAGAGTTAAACGTTTCTGTTGTAATATCAAGTTCTTCTAAGCTATCTGGGATGCTGAGATGATGAAACTGATCAGGAAGATTATTAATAAAGCAATCTACAGAGACTTTAAACGCGAACCTGTGATAAACGCTGATGGTGTTCACATGAGCATTAAGAATTGGTTCTATAGTTATGTGCGTTTGAGTATATGTGCTCAGGTTTGGAATTCCCTACAAACCAGGCCTAAACAAAGTACTGGTCTTTCCGTATAAATTTTGATACATAATTTTATTTTATTTTGTCACTTTGGGGTAGGTACGCGAAATGAATTTTCCCGACAACGCTTTATCTGTAGAGTGGGAAAGGGATCCTCCATAGGGAGAGACTAGTTGGTACTTCAGCACTGCGTTGTTATCGGGTCCAGGCGAAGGTCCTTCGTCAGATCTGGATACGGCCTGGATCCGGCAGTCTGCGGGAAAACCTCGGGATAATTAAAGACACTAAAATTAGCATAGATGCCATTCTTCTTATGATGTAACGAGTACATTAGGATTTATGGGAAGTGTTCCCGGTTCCGGCTGACCTAACTAACCTATGCAGCCTAACATTGAATTATAGAAGTCTATAAGTAATTTGTATAAAACCAACAAGATGTCCAGTTTCTCGAACCCTTGCTCATTATTTTTAATTTGACCACACCCACACGCACAAAAGAGATTGACATGCAAATCGTCCACATGGAACGCGAACGCGCTCATTACCTCAAAAACAAAGCACCAAACTTCATAAGTCTCTGCTTTTCGTCGAGTTTGGAAGACACGCTGTGAGCTTACATTGGATTTACCTCAGAAGAAGAAGAACGCGATTGAAGACAAGAAAGATGTAAGGTAAGAAATTCTTAATTATATTAGTTAAATGTTATTGTTGCATAAACTTCACATTGCAGTTGAACTGTTGCTAGATATATGGTGAATAATATAATATTTAGACACGTGTTTACTGTTAAATACTGTGTTTGTGGATATCTGCTCAAACGTAGATATGTATAATATGGTAACCATAATGTTTCATATTTTGGAGCGCGCTGTACGTTTGAATGTATCATATTTTGGAGTGCGCTCAGCGTTTGAATGTTTCATATTCAAATGCGCTGTGCGTTTGAAAAGCAAAACACACCAAACATTAGGCTTCATGTTTTTACTCCAATCTCATTTCATATCATCATAATGAATGGAAACATCTGAAGTAACATATGATAATCAATATATTTTTCTCTAGCATAGTTATTACTGAAGTGATCCTTTTGAAAGATTTATAGGCTGCTATAGGTTATTGTTATTATTATTATTTTATGCAGCACTGCGTGTAGCCTATGCCTACAAGGCACTACAAACCTGGTGTTCATTGTTGGAAACATTTGTGTGTGTATTCTGTGAATTTTAAAAGCAATTTTAACCAGAAAAATCTAAAATCTATTCCCAAAATCGTGCAGCCCTATATTTTCTCTTGATATCAGCATGTTTGTTTTACAGGGACCAGATGCCCCACTGATGAGTCCTGCTGACTCATACTTCAACATTCATATGAGTCTCTGTACATGAACATAAAGTGAAAATCAAACACCTTGGAAATGAAAGGTATGTACAATGTTTTAAGGAATGGCACAAAGGTCTCTGTCTTTGGATCATTGTTTTCAATAGTGTGCTTTTTTGTCATTTGTGTTGTAAATAAATCCAAACAATCATAAAAACATTCTTTTTTAAATCTCCTCATTCTTTTTGCAAGGTTGCTCAGAATGATAGGGCCTGATAGCTCCTAATAGGGCCATTAGGGGAGGGTTTATGTCTTTCTCAGGTGTGAAAATCCATCAATATTCAGGATGTGTTTACGCCTCTTCGCATAAAGCTTTCTTACACAAAACACAAAAATATATATTTTAAATCAATATATTGTCTTCTCTAAATGAGCAGTCAGGGTGATTTTCACATAGTTTTAGAGCAAATATTCTAGGCTACGTGATACAATTTTCAAAAGTCTTGTGAAGAAATAATCAGTATGGGTTTCATGACTTTATTTCAGTGACAATTTTTTTTTGTATTTTCACAAACCACGCATAAATGTCATTATCTCTAAACTACAAACTTTTACATACATGCTGCTGACATATTATTGTAGCAGAGTTTGTGCTAAATAGTGTAATCAGACTTTAGCCATGAAAATGTCACAAGTAACAGAAACAGAAATAAGCACAAATATCAGAGCATGTCAGAACACCTCCAGGGCCAGAAAACACCTCAGACCCCAGAGGGTTAACTGGCCGGAATTTTGAGATCGCAATAGACGTGAAGGACTATAATGCGTTAAGAGCTCGCTCAAGTACTGCGGAGCTAAACCATTTAGTGCTTTATAAGTAATCAGCAATATCTTAAAATGTATGCAGTGTTTAATAGGGAGCCAGTGCAGTGTTGACAGAACCGGGCTAATATGGTCATACTTCCTGGTTCTGGTAAGAACTCGAGCTGCTGCGTTTTGAACTAGCTGTAGTTTGTTTATTAAGCGTGCAGGGCAACCACCCAGTAGAGCATTACAATAATCTAGCCTTGAGGTCATGAACGCATGAACTAACTGTTCCGCATTTGTCAATGTGTCAATATGGAGTAATTTAGATATATTTTTAAGATGGAAAAATGCGGTTTCATAGATACTAGACACGTGACTTTCAAATGAAAGCTTGGTATCAAAGAGCACACACACACACACACACACACACACCCAGGTTCCTAACCGACGACAAAGACTTAACAGAGCAGCCATCAAGTGTTAGACAGTATTCTAGATTTTTACGTGAGGAAGTTTTTTGTCCAATAATTAGAATCTCTGTTTTTTCAGAATTTAGAAGTAGGAAATTATGAGAAATAATTTTTTATATCAGCTATGCATTCCATTAATTCTGTGAATTGGTAAGTTTCGTCTGGGCTTGAAGAAATATAGAGCTGAGTATCATCAGCATAACGGTGAAAACTAATGCCATGCTTCCTAATGATATCTCCTAAGGGTAGCATGTACAGAGTGAACAGCAACGGTCCTAGTACTGAGCCTTGTGGTACGGGATGTCTTCTGGAAACGCTGGTGTAAAGAATATCTTATGCAGCTCCAAGAACGTCAACGATGGTCCACTCCTGGAAGAAACTTCAGTGTTGGTGATGTAGTGCTGATTGTGGATGATACATCGCCCAGAAATTCATGGCCACTTGGAAGAATTGTGGAGATTTTTCCTGACAAGAAAGGCTTCGTTCGTCAAGTGAAGGTCAAGACTAAGAGCAGCGAGCTTTGTTGTCCGATAACAAATCTGAGGACCACTTATAGCCTAAACTGTTCCAAAGGAAAGACCCTATTTCGGACAGGGCGAAGACCAAGAAGATTTCTTTAGATAGTTTGTTAGTTAGCATGTAGGCTCCTTTAATTTAAGTTTTGAGTAATTGTTTCAAGGACATTGATAACAATTAGGGGCCGGTAATGTAGGAGCCTAAATGCAGTTAACTGATACATAATTTTAATTTATGCGTTAAATAGTAATTTACATGATTCATTTTTGTGGAGGAAATTGAAGGGAATATTTACAGTATTTACAGGTTGATGCAGTTAATATTTACAGTAATGCAAGGAGTTAACTGTGTAATTATCTAAAATGTGTGTGGATAATTTAGAGTGCATTTATATTACATTGGTGATATTTTGGGAATAGAGGACTGTTATCGCATATTTACCTTTAATCGCATGTACCTTTAATTGCTTGGAATACTCTCGCGAGAATGGTAAAAGTTTCTGAGTTTCTCTCTCTATCGCCCCTTTTTTGTCGTTAATTAATCATTTTTATTTTCTGTAATGTTCCTGTGCTGATGTTTTTGTTGCTAACTGAGTAAACGGATAAATTTTTTCACGAGTGGTTCTGTGGATTTATTGATGTGGAGTCTGACGAAGGGAGTGGACAAAGTGTCAAGCTAGGGCTTCATTCAGTGGAAACCTACATTACCTTAATCTTGTTAGTAACAAAGTTATCTTTAGTGTTAGTGAAAGAGGATGTGAGTAATGTATAATGTGGTTTAGTTCGGAGAGTCGCGCAAGTCTAATGTGCATTAAGACCGCATGTGATGACCCTTAACTCGTGGAGTTAGAAGGGTTGCTTAGACCCAGAATGGGGTAGAATTGGGAATTAAAGCGATTGATTTTTTGAAGCGTATGAAAAACACCACCACCAGTAGTTTGAATTAGGAACATACTTTTGAAGTTACATGATAAAGCTTGCTGAGCATTCCTGATGGTTTGCTAGATGGGAATAGAGAAATATGATATGCAAAACAAAACATAAATAAATGAATTCCAAGCAATATTGTAAGCTTTAAGGGTTGGTTTTGCTACACCTTTATTGATACAATGTCTGGCTGGATTTATCAGATGACTAAAAGAAGCATTGACGCATGATGTTGAATCAGAGTTGCCGCTGGGCAGAGATGTCTGAAAGCCTAAAGCGAAAAAGAGCAAGCGCGTCAGCAATTTCGTTAGAGTGTCTGGAAATATGGACAGCTTTAATAATAAAACTATGAATAACCGACTGCCGAATAATTCTTCCTAAAACCAACCTGACAGGGAGATCTTCCATTGTTTATTATAGCAAGGCTGCTTTGTTGTCGCAAAACATGGTGATTCATTTACAAGTCCAAGCCGGACCAAGAAAGCGCTGGCTACCGCGATGGGATTTAATTCATAGAAGCGGAAGAAATGGAGCCTGAACTTAGGGTAGAAAATTTAACTGGCCATCATACGGCAAACCATAGCCTTTGAAAAATCCCCCAAAGCCAATAGGGGAAGCGGCATCAGTAAATAGATCCAAAGCTACGGACGATTCGGGAATGTCATTCTAGAAAAAAGATATGCCGTTCCAGCTGTGAAGCAGGTTGTTCCAGAAACTGAAATCGGGCAGGCCCCCCTTATCTAAGACATAGTATCGCTAAATCGTGACATAATATGACACTTTTTACAAGATGTAATATAAATCTATGGTATCCCCAGAATGTGTCTGCGAAATTTCAGCTCAAAAAAAACGCTTAATTATCGCTTGTCAAATTTGCCCCTTTTTGGGTGTGACAAAAAGTCGCAGTTTTTTGTGTGTGCCCCTTTAAAGGAACACTTCGACTTTTTGGGACTTTAGCCTATTCACCGTATCCCCCAGAGTTAGATAAGTCCATACATACCTTTTTCATCTCCGTGCGTGCTGTAAGTCTGTTTGACGCACCCACCGCTAGCCTAGCTTAGCACAAAGACTGGATGTAAATGGCTACAGCTAGCATACTAATCCCAATAAGTGACAAAATAACGCCAACATTTTCCTATTTACATGTTGTGATTTGTATAGTCACAGTGTGTACAAATAACAAGGTCATATGAGACACAGCCATTTTTTAAACATTTAAATACTGGGAACTACTTTCTCAGAAGGCGAAGCACTGCTACTTGGGCGGAGTGATTAGCGCAGCACCCGAGAAGCGCTGTGGTGAGGGGCAGAGAGTTCGCTCAAAGTTGGAGTAATAGAGTCAGCAATGACTAGATAGTAAATGCAAAGTTTACAATCATGGGTGTTCGCTGTATTGTAAAGAGCTGCGAGAATAAACAGGGGAGACCAGGTAATACCATGATGTTTCATAGAATTCCAACCAAAAACGCTGACCTGATGAATCAATGGCTACTTGCTCTGGATATAGATCCAAATATACCTGTAGACATCATCAAGGACTATCGCGTTTGCTCAGAACATTTCACTGAGGGCGACTATTTTGAAAAAATGGAATTTGCCACACGGACCATGAAACGTGTGCTGAAGGATACGGCCATCCCATCGATAGTAAAGACAGGACAAAGTGGATCACCTGCGGCTGCGGTAAGTGTTCCTGGTCATGTTTTTAGATGACTAGCCTACTGTTACAGTGCCATTAGCTAGATGTAATGTAACCTTAGTGACACTATTACATGAATAGGGTGCTCACTACTATTACAGTTGTTCCCGGGCTCCATGTATCCCCTGTAATGTTAGCATTGTGTTGTCACAAACGCGCTCTATCGCCCCAGTAACAAAAAAGCGGCGCTAAAGGTAACTTTCAGGACTGTAGCCTTTAACTTGCTAATGAATGGGGGGATGGGCAGTTTTCATTTTTGAGAAACAGTGACCTTGTTTGTGAAATAGTAGGCTACTCCTGTTCTGATTCTCCCCTCGACCTCAGTCTGTTCGGCATTGTCTATCAGCTTCCAAAGTTTGTAACTCCTCATCTGTGTATTCTGGCTCAAAACGATATGGTTCTGGATCTTGGTTTGATACCAAATAAAAATCCTCTGACAATTCATCAAAGTCAGCCATGATCACGAATCACGTTCGCTACTAGCTAGTTAGTCACGTTGGTTTTGTTGACGGAACGGCGCTTCTCGGGTGCTGCGCTAATCACTCCGCCCAAGTAGCAGTGCTTCGCCTTCTGAGAAAATAGTTCCCAGTATTTAAACGTTTAAAAAATGGCTGTGTCTCATATGACCTTGTTATTTGTACACACTGTGACTATACAAATCACAACATGTAAATAGGAAAATGTTGGCATTATTTTGTCACTTATTGGGATTAGTATGCTAGCTGTAGCCATTTACATCCAGTCTTTGTGCTAAGCTAGGCTAGCGGTGGGTGCGTCAAACAGACTTACAGCACGCACGGAAATGAAAAAGGTATGTATGGACTTATCTAACTCTGGGGAATACGGTGAATAAGCTTAAGTCCCAAAAAGTCGAAGTGTTCCTTTAAATGCAATTGAGCTGCTGCTCCCCGCCTCCGTTCAGAAGAGGGCCAATCCTTTATACGAGGTTCGGATAAACCGGCAATAACGAAAGGCAGGAATAATTTTACTCTTCCAAAATCTCAGAAAAACCAGTAGCGAAGTGCAGCCTTATGGAGAGACTCAGGAAGAGGTTGCACTTTTAGAAGCACCTGGATGGTTTTGAATGGTTACTGGATACATTTTTGTTGTGGAGGTACATTGATTAATCTCATGGACTTGCATGTACCGTCATGATTAACTTTTACACAAGTTGACACAGTTCCCTGAGGTCTTTATAGGACAGCTGATTGTTCTGTGCTCGTCTGGACAGCAACGACAGAACAGTTTGCATGCTATGCTCGAACTTTTGTCATTGCGTTAGAACTGGTTACACAGTTGTCGCTTGCAAAAAACATGGACTGTAAAACAAAAAAATGGACGTAGTGTCCGTGACGTCACCCATTGTTTTCTGAAGCATTTTTTAAGACCCAAAGTCGGCGGAGCTGATGGTCACCATCTTGGTAATGTTTCACTGCCGGATAAACGAAAATGGGCAAAAAGGCAGGATTAGCTGAGGTGACGTGACTCTCACTGATATCAGACAAAAGCTTGTTCGGCTGTGCAGACCGATCGGTGGCTGACTTGAGCAGTGCATGCCGGTTAGAAATTTTGTCCGACTTGAGACAGCGCTGATGACGTATAGTACGGCGAGAGTGATTCGAGAGCAGTCGGAGGACTCAGCCAGTGCAGCTTCTCTAGAGTTGAGAGCAAATCACAAAATGAAGGGAGAATTTTGAGGATGACAATTCCATTTGGGCCCAAACATGGTAATCAGAAACTCTTGAGGAGTTGGTCCAATACAAAAGCTTATTGATATTACAGGCCCTGTAATACTGATAAAAATTTGATAAAGCGAGGTCCCCTTTGGACTTTGGGAGTTCGAGTACAATTTTCCTAATCTGTGCACACTTGCACCATTCATGTTCGCACCACAAAAAAAGTGTGACAAAAGTAGAGTGACAAAAATTACTTGTTAATGAGAATGGGTATATGCTGGAAGAGATATAAAAATTTGCGTAAAATTGTCCTTTTAACCAAGTTAATACGGCCAATTAACGAGATAGGAAGAGAGGACCACTTATCTATATCTGCCTTCTAAACATCAATTAAAGAATTAAAACATTTTCTAGAGATATCTTTGTGATCTTAGTGATGAATACGCCTAGATATCTTATTCCTTCTTGAGACCACTTTAAAAGTATGTTGGGAAAGTGGGAAAGGGAAAGTATGTTGGGAAAGTGGGAAAGGGAAATGCATGTGTATGTTGGGAAAGTGTCTCAGCTGCTAAATTGACATGGAACAATTAGCTCTTTTGAAGATATGATATGTGACCAGAGTTTGCCAAATGATACAAAAATCTCGAGGATTGGTGGTAATGATGAAATTGGGTTAGCTATATATAAAAGAAGGTTTTCTGCATAAAGGGACAGTTTATAAAAGTTTCAAAACCAGGTAATGCCCTCAAACTCAACAACCAAATGGGTCAATAGCCAAAGCAAATAATAGAGGTGAAAGGGGGCAACCTTGGCATGTGCCTCAATGAAGGGGAAAGGCTTTAGAATGTGTTGCATTGGTTTGCGAAGATGCTACAGGGGAGGAGTATAGTAATCGAATCCATGATATAAAATTGGAGGTGAAACCAAATTTATATATATATATAAAAATATAAAAATACTCCCACTCTACTCCGTCAAATGCCTTCTCAGCATCATGAGTGTATTAAAAAGTCTTCTGGTATTATTAAATGAGTGTCTCCCAGTCATGAAACCTGTCTGGTCAGGGGAAACAACAACGCTTGCTGAAGGCGAAGGGCAAGAACCTTAGATAGAATTCCACATTTAACAATGAAATTGGCCTGTAGCTACTGCAAAGCAGTGGATCTTTATCTTTCTTAAGCAACAATGAAATGGATGCCTCAGACATGGTTGTTGGGAGCCGGCCTGAAAGAAAGGCCTCATTATATACTCTTTGTAGAATTGGGGCTAAAACGGAGGAGAAAGTCTATAAAATACGATGGTAAAGGCATCACGGCAGGGAGATTTGCCATTGAATTGAATTGAAATTTATTGCCTCTTATATTTCTGTGGTAGACACAGGCCTGGCCAAATCATTTGTGGAGCCATCGTTAATGCTGTTTGTCCTGGATAGGATGTAGGATAATTTGGAACAGTATTAATCGTGATAATCCATCGCAATGCAGGGGAATTTTAGTTGATCAAAAGTGTTTGGGCCATTCCAAAATTTTGAGTTACATTCTGAGGAATAAGGATTAGAATAGTATTTTGAAAGAAATCTAATTAATTTCCTCTGGGTCGGAAACTAAAATTCATCTGGGTTGATCCCTAAAATTAAATCTTCTAATGGTGACAGTCTAGAAGCACGGACAGTTCGAGATTGAAATGCAGGTGATTTGCCAGCTTTTTCAAAAAAAATAAAAATAAAAAAATAAATGCTGCCTAACACTCAACAATTGCTTTTCAACTTTGTGAGTTAGAAGTAAGTTATACTCTGAATTAAATTGGAGACGTTTTTTATAAATTGTGGGTGAAGGGATCAGAGAATACTGGAGGTCTAGATTAGAACGTTGATCAGATATTTCTGCCATCAATCGCATCGGGCACGCCGATGATCCTGAAGTTGTTCCGGCTGCTCCGGCCCTCTAGATCCGCAGTCTTGGCTTTAAGCTTTGCGTTGCTCTCCATTAAGGCTGCGAGGGAGGTTTCTAGACGTTCAACATGCTCATCTAGCGACTCTGCATGGATGGTACTCCAGCGTGGTAAGTTGCTGTCCATGATCAGATACTGTGGCCTGCACACAGTCAAGTTATACTTCTAATGTTGAAATTGCAGCCTTGAACTCGGCTGCCAAGGCCGCTCTATGCTCTTCCAACAGCTCTGTTAGTGCCGCCATGTTCACTTCGTCTGGTGTAACGGGCACCTCGGCTTTCATGTTCACTTCTTTCTTGGATGTTTTTCGTTGTTTTACTTGCCATTTTAGATGGGTACTGTTATTCAAAAGTTGTCTTGTTAGTTTTTGTAGTGTGTCAGGAAAAAGTCGGTGGGGTAGGTAAAGGACACTGAATGGGGAAGTCCATTACTCCATTACACTGCTCACCGGAAACCCCCATACATGGCTTTTCTAACACAACTGAAAAGCTACAGGATATTTCTCAGTAATGAGGCAGTAACGTTACTGTTCTTTAACCCTCTGGGGTCTGAGGAGTTTTCTGGGCCCTGGAGAATTAAATAGGTTTATGATCGGAGAGCAGAACATCTGAGAACACAATATCAGTGGCATCGAGCCCGTAAGATAGTACGAGATCCAGCGTGTGGCCCTGAATATGAGTAGAGTCGTTGATCCTCTGCGATAGATCAAAAGCATCTATTAGACTAAGAAACTCCTGCGACAAGGAATTTGACAGACAGCAAACATGAATATTAATATGATGAGCAGAAACAAGCAAACATCTAATAAACACACTCACAGCCCAAAAACACCCCCCCCATCAGACACACACACACACACACACACACACACACATAATGTTACATTTCTAAGTTCAGTCGTTACATGATTTCTCTATTATACTTTTTTATTATTATTATTGATTTATGTTATTATTATATTTTTTTGCTTTATCTACCCATGAATATATATATAATATTATCTTTTTTATTTTTTTTTATTTTTATTTTACTGTACATAGATGTACATGTTGTTTTAATGCTTTCGCAATACAAAATGTAATTGTCATGCCAATAAAGTTTTCTGAATTGAATATAATTTAATTGAGAGAGAGATTGTGTGAGTGTGTTTGTGTGTGAGTGAGTGTGTGGAGTGTATGAGTTTGTGTGTGTGAGTGTGTGTCTGGTCGTGTGTTTACTGATTAACTGTGTGTGTTTTGTAGTGTGGATCATGGAGGAGAGATCAGGATTACAGCAGGACTACACAAATGTACGTCTACACACACACACACACACACACACACACACACTCACTCTTTGATAAATCGCTTATTTAAAAATAATTCCTTACATAACAAAAATTGCAAACAAAGTAGAAATTATATATCTATAGACATATATATATATAAATATATAAATATATATATGTATATATATCTATATATCTATATATTTATACCATGGTCTGGGTGAAAACTTGATTCTGATTGGCTGCAGGGTGTCCATTAAAAAGTGATAGAGGACACCTAGTAAAAGAGTTCTGGTGAAACTGACTGTTTACCGTTCGAAATTAATAAATAAATGCGCTGGCTACGTCAGCTGTGAGTAACCATAGCAACAGGCAGTCAAAGTGTCCGCTGAGCGGACTATAAATATCTCCGGTTGCTAAATAAACCGTCAGGCGTAACCAGGGAAACCAAGTTATTGTTTGTAAAAACTTTAGATTTCGATTGTAAAACTAATTAAAATAAACTAATGTTTTAAAAATGTGTTATTTGGCAAGTGACCATGGTATAAGCGGGTTAAAGGGATAGTTCACTTTGAAATTAATTTTTGAAATGTTTTAGCTTACCTCAAGGGCATCCAAGATGTAGGTGTCTTTGTTTCCGCAGTAGTTTAAATTTTTATATTTTTAGGTCAAACCGTTCTTGTCTGTCAGTCATATAATGCATGTCGATGGTTCCTGTCTCAAAACACAAGCACAGAGTCCAAATTAAAACAATTCCCCACGTCCAAATGAAACAATTCCCCATCATAAGTACACATTGATGGCCTAAGACACGAAACGAGCGGTTTGTGTGAGAAAACGAACAGTATTTATATCGTTGTTATCTCTTGAAAACAGCACACGTCCAAATGATCTGACGGCGCGGGCGGGTATAGATATATACATAGATGTCGCCTTGGCTACTGCAGTTCATTGGAACGAAACCGTAGCCAAGCGACATCTATGTATATATCTATACCCGCCCGCGCCGTCAGATCATTTGGACGTGTGCTGTTTTCAAGAGATAACAACGATATAAATACTGTTCGTTTTCTCACACAAACCGCTCGTTTCGTGTCTTAGGCCATCAATGTGTACTTATGATGGGGAATTGTTTCATTTGGACGTGGGGAATTGTTTTAATTTGGACTCTGTGCTTGTGTTTTGAGACAGTGACCATCGACATGCATTATATGACTGACAGACAAGAACGGTTTGACCTAAAAATATAAAAATTTAAACTACTGCGGAAACAAAGACACCTACATCTTGGATGCCCTTGAGGTAAGCTAAAACATTTCAAAAATTAATTTCAAAGTGAACTATCCCTTTAATGCCCTTCAAGGTGTCCATTGTCAGGTATTAATGGACTTCGGCAGAGGCTCCTCCGCTGCGCGTCGGACGGTTCAGGCCTCGTCGTCGTCCATTAATACCTGACAATGGACCCCTCGAAGGGCATTAACCCTTACATATATATATATATATATATATATATATATATATATATATATATATATATAGTGAAAAGGATATGTTATGATTTTGTGTATAGAACTAACACAATTGAACACATGCTGAATTATTTGAAAGCGTGCACTTCTGATGATCTGTTGTGATGTTGGTACGGAGAGTTTTGAAAATGTGAAAACTGTGCAGTTAAAAAAAACTGTAAAAGGTCAGACAGTTTCATAATTCCTGATTACAGAAAGATCTTAACTTAAGAATACTATCGCATCTTTCTTTTGTTTATTTATTTATTTTATTTGTTTATATCGGTTTAATCTTATCTGTTTGGTAACCATGGCGATTTCAGTAACCTCATTTAGGACAAAAACTATTATAGACTGATATTTCTTAAAGGGATAGTTCACCCAAAAATGAAAACTCTGTCAGTAATAATCACTCACCCTCATGTTGTTCCAACCCCGTAAGGCTTTCGTTCATCTCCCGAACACACAGTTTTGTACAATCGCTATGACATTTTTTTCAATACTTTTAACACATTTCCTAAACTCTTAACGCACCAACACACCTACAACACACAATGGACTATATGCACGGCCACTTCCTGGTTTAGGTGAGCCAGCTCAGTCATTTCCGGTCAACTGTCCAAAATCAAGTGGCCGTGAAGACGTCTTTCTACACTCGTTGCCCTCAGGATTAGATTTTACTTCATCAATGATGTACACCGTCTTATTCAGGAAAACTCGAAGGCTTTGTCCAGTAAACGGGGAAAAAGGATTTAAGTTGTACATATCCAGTTATATTCATTACTGTGAAGGTAAGTTATCGATTATCAAGACTGCTGTTATGATGTTGTTTACGAGATAGGATCGCTAGTTACAAACACGTTAACATAGTGTTTAACGTTAGTTGTCAGCATTTAAAGGGATACTCCACTTTAAAATAAAAATTCTGCCATCATATACTCACCCTCATGTTGTTTCAAACCTGTATGAATTTCTTTCTTCTGTTGAACAGAAAGGAAGATATTTAGAAGAATATCAGTAACCAGACAGTTTCTGGTCTCATTGACTTCCATAGCTAATGATGGCAGAATTTTTATTTTAAAGTATCCCTTCAAATGAACAATTACGTGTCTAGGTACTAGAGATGCGCGGATGGGCTATTATTTCATCCGCAACCGCATCACAAAAATCATCATCCGTCCGCCATCCAGCCGCACCAACGTTTTTGACCAATTTTCAAAACCACACCCGCCCGCCATCCGTTGATTTGTTTATACATATATTTTTCATTTGATTGGTTCAACCGCCCGCCACCCGCCCGAATTTAATTAAAATATTATTATCCGCCCAATCCGCGGTTTATCCGCGGAGTCCGCGGCTGTAACCGCCAACCGCGCATCTCTACTAGGTACTCTCCCGTGATTACCAGGCTCGACATATACACTAGTATGTTGTTAAATAACATGAAACTGTAAAATACCACAATCATTACTTAGCTGCAGCAGCTTATCTGCCTTTGTTTTACTGTCCATTAAAATTAAAATTACGGTGGTCCTATGGTCTGAAACCGCTCCATCGACAAACGTGTGATATCGACCGCGAAGGATTATACAGAGTTGACAGAAACACGTTACACATGCAGTATCAGATGAATACAACAAAGAACTAAAGCCCCGCCTCACTCAGTTCGGGTACTGGACCTGGTTGAAACACTCATGCATCTAGCTGGCAGAGTGCCAAAACTGCGCCGGCGACTTCAGCCCCGCCCTGAACACGGCCGAGCCAACGCTGGACTAATATATCTACAGTGAGGAAAATAAGTATTTGAACACCCTGCTATTTTGCAAGTTCTCCCACTTGGAAATCATGGAGGGGTCTGAAATTGTCATCGTAGGTGCATGTCCACTGTGAGAGACATAATCTAAAAAAAAAAATCCAGAAATCACAATATATGATTTTTTAACTATTTATTTGTATGATACAGCTGCAAATAAGTATTTGAACACCTGTCTATCAGCTAGAATTCTGACCCTCAAAGACCTGTTAGTCTGCCTTTAAAATGTCCACCTCCACTCCATTTATTATCCTAAATTAGATGCACCTGTTTGAGGTCGTTAGCTGCATAAAGACACCTGTCCACCCCATACAATCAGTAAGAATCCAACTACTAGCATGGCCAAGACCAAAGAGCTGTCCAAAGACACTAGAGACAAAATTGTACACCTCCACAAGGCTGGAAAGGGCTATGGGGAAATTGCCAAGCAGCTTGGTGAAAAAAGGTCCACTGTTGGAGCAATCATTAGAAAATGGAAGAAGCTAAACATGACTGTCAATCTCCCTCGGACTGGGGCTCCATGCAAGATCTCACCTCGTGGGGTCTCAATTATCCTAAGAAAGGTGAGAAATCAGCCCAGAACTACACGGGAGGAGCTGGTCAATGACCTGAAAAGAGCTGGGACCACCGTTTCCAAGGTTACTGTTGGTAATACACTAAGACGTCATGGTTTGAAATCATGCATGGCACGGAAGGTTCCCCTGCTTAACCCTCTGGGGTCTAAGATGTTTTTGGGGTCCTTGAGATGTTCTGACATGCCCTGACATTTGTGCTTTTTTCAGTTGCTTATAAACATATTAATGGCAAAAAAAAATTACACACTATTTAGCACAAACAGGGCTACCATAATATGTGAGCAACAAGAATGTACATGTCTGCATTTTTGAGAGAATAATGTTTATGCGTGGTTATTGAAAAAAACTAAAAACTAAAGTTTCTGAAATAAGACCACAAAACACATACTAAATATGTGCCAATAAGACTTTTGTCTAATGGATGTCATCACCTAGTGTTTTTTCTTCAAAATGATGTGAAAATCACCCTGCCTTATCATTCACATAACACAATACATTGATTTGAATTTTGCAAAGCACTTTCTGTTTGGAAAGGCAATATGCGGAGTGGGCGTCACAGATCATGCATATTTAGTGGTTCACACCTTAGGAGACAATGGGGCCTGCATACTTAATTAGCCATTCATTCAGGTGAGTCACTGAGCCACAAGAATGCAAGAGCAACAGTTGGAAGTATCTCAATTCTTTTTTATTTTTCCACATATTGTGCTTGCAATTTGGCCTATAATATCCAAGGAAAACATGTCTAGTAATTGTGCAGTTAATTCTCATACTGTATTTTCAGTTTTGGAATATTTATCCTCTCCCCAAATTTGTCACTAATAAAACACAATAAAAATTATTTAAAGAAAAGGCTTATATTTACCTTTTAATAGTTTGTTTACATCTACCTTGTAAATAGATTTTTTTATTAAAAAGGTTACAATTACAACAACAATTCAAGTGTAATCTTTCTTTGTAAAAACTAAAGTATACATTTTATCATACATATTTCAAAGTTAAGGATTTGATTGATTATTTGATTACTTTATTTTTGACAAAACATACTATATTTAACATGAGCAAATATTGGCAAACAAAAGCTTATTTGAGGTGGCAGATATTTTACAGTAAAAATGTATAATCTATCCAAAACTAATCAACGAAATGTTGTCTTTCATATGTCTGTAACATAGGTCTTTCATTTTATTATAAGAAATATAAATGTTAATTTGCAGTTTAATACGTTGCTTATACAAATACATTTTATTTCAACATATTTCAGTCGATTTTTACTCAGTATAGCAATACAGTTTGCTAAAACCGAAACATTCATTCACAAACAGAAACGCCTGACTGTAACGTTGTTTTTATGAAATATTAGGGCATATAAATGTTAATTTTCAGTTTAATACGTTGCTTATACAAATAGCCTACATTTTATTTCAACATATTTCTGTCGATTTTTACTCAACTCAGTATAGCAATACAGTTTGCTAAAACATCATCATTCATTCACACAGAGACGCAATTTATTTAAACTGTCTTTTTGCGAGCTGTGATAAACAGCGCGCATCTCTGCGGCTGCCGTTCATTCATTCACAGAAACGCGATTAACTTGAGAAGGAAAAAAAACTTACTACATATTCGGATCCTCTCTCCTGCAATACCCGCACTCTGAGGTAGATTTTCCGTTATTATTATTCCTCACAGCGCTGCCAGATGGTGTAAACACGTAGGCTACAATGATATGATTAAACTTGTGTTTTCTCGAGCTGATATGGGGGGCGTTCACAGGTTTGCCTCAGTAATTTGCGTTTGAATAGCACGCGCTCTCTGTGGGCGGAGTCACATTACATTTGAATGAGCTCTAATTAGCTCGACTGGAATCGCTCTCTTTTAATACAGATTTCACAAGATGAGAATATTTGTTTTTTATATAAATTACCTCATTTTAAAGAAGAGAATTCAAGCTTCATGCCTGTGTGTCTGTATGCCTGTTTGACTCAGTATTCGCTGAGTTATTGTTCATTTTCGGACGCGTTTCAGAATGGTCTTCACTGACAGAGAGAAGGCAGAACTCGCATCACGTTTATTTTTCTTTATTTGGCAAAAAGCACAACACTTTGTTTTTATTATGAGTATACACAAAAACTAGATTAAAAAGTTCGTCGAGACAAACTTTAAGTTGGCTTGAGAAAGCTGGACCAGAAAGTTTGAAGAAGTTAAAAGTAGTTTGGAGTTTAAAGTAGTTTCAAGTTTAAATTAGTTTAAAGTTTAAATTAGTTTGAAGTTTAAATTAGTTTAAAGTTTAAATAAGTTTAATGTTTAAATTAGTTTAAAGTTTAAAGTATTTTAAAGTTAAAAAGTTGTTGGGGGTTTTCTAGTGGGTTGCTAAGGTGTTCTGGGTGGTTGCTAGGCAGTTGCTAGGGTGTTCTGGGTGGTTGCTAGGCGGTTGCTAGGGTGTTTTTGGTGGTTGCTAGGGTGTTCTGGGTGGTTGCTATGGTGTTGCTAGGTTGTTGCTAGGGTATTCTGTTTGGTTGCTAGGGTGTTCTGGGTGGTTGCTAGGTGGTTGCTAGGGTGTTCTGGGTGGTTGCTAGGGTGTTGCTAAGCGGTTGCTAGGGTATTTTGGGTGGTTGCTAGGGTGTTGCTAGGCGGTTGCTAAGGTATTTTGGGTGGTTGCTAGGCGGTTACTAGGGTGTTCTGGGTGGTTGCTAGGCGGTTGCTAGGGTGTTTTAGCGGTTGCTATGGTGTTGCTAGGCGGTTGCTAGGGTGTTCTGGGTGGTTGCTAGGGTGTTGCTAGGCGGTTGCTAGGGTATTCTGGGTGGTTGCTAGGCGGTTACTAGGGTGTTTTGGTGGTTGCTATGGTGTTGCTAGGCGGTTGCTAGGGTATTATGGGTGGTTGCTATGGTGTTGCTAGGGTATTCCAGGTGGTTGCTAGGATGTTGCTAGGTGGTTGCTAGGGTGTTTTGGTGGTTGCTATGGTGTTGCTAGGTGGTTGCTAGGGTGTTCTGGGTGGTTGCTATGATGTTGCTAGGTGGTTGCTAGGGTGTTTTGGTAGTTGCTATGGTGTTGCTAGGGTATTCTGGGTGGTTGCTAGGGTGTTGCTAGGGTGTTCTGGGTGGTTGCTATGGTGTTACTTGGTGGTTGGTAGTTGTCACAGATGGTTACTATGGAGTTTGTATAGTTCTTAGCATGATCTTGGTATGATTTAGCACTTAACTAATCGCTATTAGCATGTAGCTATTCACTGCTAGCATGTGTAGCATGTTGGAAGTGCTGTTTGCTAGCATGAGTCAAAAGAGCCAAACCTCATCTCTATACAATGTTCTGATACAGAGATATAGGTCTTGCAAAATGGTTGCTAGGGTACTCAAGTTTGGTTGCTATGGAGTTGCTTGGGAGCTGGGAGCTTTATACGTACGAAGTTTAAAGTGGTTTGAAGTTTAAATTAGTTTACGAGTTTTTGAGTTTTGAGTTTATAAGTTTAAATGAGTTTAGAGTTTAAGTTTAAATGAGTTTAAAGAGTGTGTGTGTGTATGTGGGTTCACACACACACACACACACACTCAGAGTTTATGAGTTTAGAGTTTATAAGTGTATAAATGGATGAGTTTATAAGTGTACACGTTTTTGAATTTGGTTTGTAAGTTTAAATGAGTTTTGAGTTTATAAGTTTAAATGAGTTTACAGTTTATAAGTTTAAATGAGTTAAAGCTTAAGTTTGAAGTTTAAAGAAGTTTAAAGTTTATATTAGTTTGAAGTTTAATTTAGTTTGAAGTTTAAAGTAGTTTAAAGTTTAAAATAGTTTGAAGTAGATAGATAGATGAGTTGATTAGTTTAATTGAGTCTCAATGGCTTATATATTATATAGAATGGCAGTTTGAATTAGTCTTCAAGGTATTTTGATTTGAATTTTCGTCGGTTGGCCAGTTTGAATCTAGATTTGAATTTTTTAGAACTCCCCAATGTAAGTCAATGGGAGTTTTTCCGAGTTTTGATCGGCAATATTAGGAAAACCGTAAGTCCGATCAGTCTGAAAAGATATAGCAACTCAAGTCAGAATAGTCTGAAGGTCTGAGCCGAGTTTGGAGTATGTAGAGTTAAAGCTCTAGGAGGAGATAGGGGATAAATTTTTAGTAAGAAGAATAATAATAATAACTAGATGCGAAAGTTCGTCGAGACAAACTTTAAGTTGGCTTGAGAAAGTTTGGACCAGAACGTTTTTTGCTAGGCGGTTGCTAGGGTATTCTGAGTGGTTGCTAGGCGGTTGCTAGGATATTTCTGGTGGTTGCTAGGGTCTTTTGGGTGGTTGCTAGGCGGTTGCTAGGGTGTTTTGGGTGGTTGCTAGGGTGTTCTGGGTGGTTGCTAGGCGGTTGCTAGGGTATTCTGGGTGGTTACTAGGGTGTTCTGGGTGGTTGCTAGGCGGTTGCTAGGATATTTTGGGTGGTTGCTAGGGTCTTTTGGGTGGTTTATAGGCGGTTGCTAGGGTATTTTAGGTGGTTGCTAGGGTATTCTGGGTGGTTGCTAGGCGGTTGCTAGGGTATTTTGGGTGGTTGCTAGGGTCTTTTGGGTAGTTGCTAGGCGGTTTCTAAGATATTTTCGGTGGTTGCTAGGGTCTTTTGGGTGGTTGCTAGGCGGTTGCTAGGGTATTTTGGGTGGTTGCTAGGGTGTTCTGGGTGGTTGCTAGGCGGTTGCTAGGGTGTTCTGGGTGGTTGCTAGGCGGTTGCTAGGATATTTTGGGTGGTTGCTAGGGTCTTTTGGGTGGTTGATAGGCGGTTGCTAGGGTATTTTAGGTGGTTGCTAGGGTATTTTAGGTGGTTGATAGGGTATTCTGGGTGGTTGCTAGGCGGTTGCTAGGGCATTTTGGGTGATTGCTAGGGTCTTTTGGGTAGTTGCTAGGCGGTTTCTAAGATATTTTCGGTGGTTGCTAGGGTCTTTTGGGTGGTTGCTAGGCGGTTGCTAGGGTATTTTGGGTGGTTGCTAGGGTGTTCTGGGTGGTTGCTAGGCGGTTGTAGGGTGTTCTGGGTGGTTGCTAGGCGGTTGCTAGGATATTTTGGGTGGTTGCTAGGGTGTTCTGGGTGGTTGTTAGGCAGTTGCTAGGGTGTTCTGAGTGGTTGCTATGGTGTTGCTAGGCGGTTGCTAAGGTATTCTGGGTGGTTGCTAGGCGGTTGCTAGGGTGTTCTGGGTGGTTGCTATGGTGTTGCTAGGCGGTTGCTAGGGTATTTTGGGTGGTTGCTAGGCGGTTGCTAGGGTGTTCTGGGTGGTTGCTATGGTGTTGCTAGGCGGTTGCTAAGGTATTCTGGGTGGTTGCTAGGCGGTTGCTAGGGTGTTCTGGGTGGTTGCTATGGTGTTGCTAGGCGGTTGCTAGGGTGTTCTGGGTTGTTGCTAGGCAGTTGCTAGGTGTTCTGGGTGGTTGCTAGGCAGTTGCTAGGGTGTTCTGGCTGTTTGCTAGGTGTTCTGGGTGGTTGCTAGGCAGTTGCTAGGTGTTCTGGGGGGTTGCTAGGCAGTTGCTAGGGTGTTCTGGGTGGTTGCTAGGGTATATTTGGTGGTTACTAGAGCATTTCTAGATGTTGCTAGGGTGTTCAAGATGGTTGCTAAGGTATTTTTGGTAGTTGCTATGGTGTTACTAGGTGGTTGGTAGTTGTCAAAGATGGTTACTATGGAGTTTTTATAGAGTTCTTAAAATCTTTAATAACGAGTGCCTTCAGTACGGCACTCGGCCTGCGGCCTCGTGCCTATGGCCGAATAGGCACAAGCATGGAGCAATATCGCAAGGCCACGAGTGTAATATTGCGTTAAAAAATACAAAAAAATGTAAAAAAAAATTTTTTTTGGTTTAGGGTGGTTGCTAGGGAGCTCTTAGTGGTTGCTAGGGTGCTGAAACTGGTTGCTATGGTGTGGCTATGAAGATTTTAGGCCATTACTTATTGGTTGCTTGATAATATAAATCCTCTGAGGGAGAGAGAGAGGGAGAGACGCAGGGCTGTCAGGCCCTTTGGAGTCTGTGTGTGTGAAAACGGCAGTTTGGATTCAAATGTTTTTAGAACTCCCCAATGTAAGTCAATGGGAGTTTTTCCGAGTTTTGATCGTCATTTTTAGGAAAACCGTAAGTCCGATCAGTCTGAAAAGATATAGCAACTAACTTCAGATCAGTTTGAGTGTCTGAGCCGAGTTTGGAGTATGTAGAGTTAAAGCTCTAGGACGAGTTTGAGTCAACAGTTTTTAACAGAAGAATAATAATAATAACTAGATGCGAAAGTTCGTCGAGACAAACTTTAAGTTGGCTTGAGAAAGTTTGGACCAGAAAGTTTTTTGCTAGGCGGTTGCTAGGGTATTCTGAGTGGTTGCTAGGCGGTTGCTAGGATATTTCTGGTGGTTGCTAGGGTCTTTTGGGTGGTTGCTAGGCGGTTGCTAGGGTGTTTTGGGTGGTTGCTAGGGTGTTCTGGGTGGTTGCTAGGCGGTTGCTAGGGTGTTCTGGGTGGTTACTAGGGTGTTCTGGGTGGTTGCTAGGCGGTTGCTAGGATATTTTGGGTGGTTGCTAGGGTCTTTTGGGTGGTTTATAGGCGGTTGCTAGGGTATTTTAGGTGGTTGCTAGGGTATTTTAGGTGGTTGCTAGAGTATTCTGGGTGGTTGCTAGGCGGTTGCTAGGGTATTTTGGGTGGTTGCTAGGGTCTTTTGGGTAGTTGCTAGGCGGTTTCTAAGATATTTTCGGTGGTTGCTAGGGTCTTTTGGGTGGTTGCTAGGCGGTTGCTAGGGTATTTTGGGTGGTTGCTAGGGTGTTCTGGGTGGTTGCTAGGCGGTTGCTAGGGTGTTCTGGGTGGTTACTAGGGTGTTCTGGGTGGTTGCTAGGCGGTTGCTAGGATATTTTGGGTGGTTGCTAGGGTCTTTTGGGTGGTTGATAGGCGGTTGCTAGGGTATTTTAGGTGGTTGCTAGGGTATTTTAGGTGGTTGATAGGGTATTCTGGGTGGTTGCTAGGCGGTTGCTAGGGCATTTTGGGTGGTTGCTAGGGTCTTTTGGGTAGTTGCTAGGCGGTTTCTAAGATATTTTCGGTGGTTGCTAGGGTCTTTTGGGTGGTTGCTAGGCGGTTGCTAGGGTATTTTGGGTGGTTGCTAGGGTGTTCTGGGTGGTTGCTAGGCGGTTGTAGGGTGTTCTGGGTGGTTGCTAGGCGGTTGCTAGGATATTTTGGGTGGTTGCTAGGGTGTTCTGGGTGGTTGTTAGGCAGTTGCTAGGGTGTTCTGAGTGGTTGCTATGGTGTTGCTAGGCGGTTGCTAAGGTATTCTGGGTGGTTGCTAGGCGGTTGCTAGGGTGTTCTGGGTGGTTGCTATGGTGTTGCTAGGCGGTTGCTAGGGTATTCTGGGTGGTTGCTAGGCAGTTGCTAGGGTGTTCTGGTGTTGCTAGGCGGTTGCTAGGGTGTTCTGGGTGGTTGCTATGGTGTTGGTAGGTGGTTGGTAGTTGTCACAGATGGTTACTATGGAGTTTTGATATAGTTGTTTGCATGATCTTGGTATGATTTAGCACTTAACTAATCGCTATTAGCATGTAGCTATTCACTGCTAGCATGTATAGCATGTTAGAAGTGCTGTTTGCTAGCATGAGTCAAAAGAGCCAAACCTAATCTCTATACGATGTTCTGATACAGAGATATAGGTCTTGCAAAACGGTTGCTAGGGTACTCAAGTTTGGTTGCTATGGAGTTGCTTGGGAGCTGGGAGCTTTAAACGTAAGAAGTTTAAAGTGGTTTGAAGTTTAAAGTAGTTTACAGTAGTTTGAAGTTTATGGCAGGTAGATAGATAAGTTAATAGATAGATAAACACACACACACATACACACACACACGCACACACACACACACACACACACACACACACTAACTCGCTCACACACTCACTCAGACACACACACACTGTATGAGTTTTTGAGTTTTGAGTTTATAAGTTTAAATGAGTTTAGAGTTTATAAGTTTAAATGAGTTTAAGAGTTCAGAGTTTATTAATTTATGAGTTTAATAGTTTATAAGTCTATGAATTCATGAGTTTATAAGTTAATTAGTTAATCTCATACACTTATTCTAATTATAAGTGTATGAGTTTAGAGTTTATTAGTTTAAATGAGTCTCAATGGCTCATATAGTATATAGAACGGCAGTTTGGTTTAGTCTTCAAGGTGTTTAGATTTAAATTTTCGACATACACATACACACACACAAGCACGCACGCACAGACTCTCACTCTCTCTCTCACACACACACTATCTCTCTCACACACACACTCACTAACTCACTCACACACACACAGACAAGCTCATTAACACACACACACACACACACACACACACTCACGCACATAGACACACACTCTCTCTCTCACACACACTCAGAGTTTATATGAGTTTAGAGTTTATAAGTGTACAAGTTTTTGAGTTAAGAGTTTATAAGTTTAAATGAGTGTGTACGAGTATTTGAGTTTACACACACACACACACACACACACACTCACACATAGACACCCACGCTCTCTCTCTCTCTCTCTCACACACACACACGTTTTGAGTTTAGAGTTCATTAGTTTAAATGAGTCTCATTGGCTAATATAGTATATAGAACGGCAGTTTGGTTTAGTCTTCAAGGTATTTTGATTTGAATTTTTGTCGGTTTGAATTTTTTAGAACTCCCAATGTAAGTCAATGGGAGTTTTTGAATGAGTTTTTTCGAGTTTTGATCGTCATTTTTAGGAAAACCGTAAGTCCAATCAGTCTGAAAAGATATAGCAACTCGAGTCAGATCAGTTTGAGTGTCTGAGCCGAGTTTGGAGTATGTAGAGTTAAAGCTCTAGGAGGAGTTTGATATAGATTTTTTTAGGGTCAGAAGAATAATAATAATAATAAGTTTAAATAGGATTTCAATATGTTGGCTTTCTCAAGCCAACTTAACTAGATGCGAAAGTTCGTCGAAACAAACTTTAAGTTGTCTTGAGAAAGTTTGGAGCAGAACGTTTTTTGCTAGGCGGTTGCTAGGATGTTATGGGTGGTTGCTAGGGTATTTTGGGCGGTTGCTAGGGTGTTCTGGGTGGTTGCTAGGTGGTTGCTAGGGTGTCCTGGGTGGTTGCTAAGGTCTTTTGGGTGGTTGCTAGGGTATTTTGGGTGGTTGCTAGGGTGTTCTGGGTGGTTGCTAGGCGGTTGCTAGGGTTTTCTGGGTGGTTGCTAGGCTGTTTTGGGTGGTTGCTAGGGTATTCTGGGTGGTTGCTAGGCGGTTGCTAGGATATTTCTGATGGTTGCTAGGGTCTTTGGGGTGGTTGCTAGGCGGTTGCTAGGATATTTTGGGTGGTTGCTAGGCGGTTGCTAGGATATTTTAGGTGGTTGCTAGGGTCTTTTGGGTGGTTGCTAGGCAGTTGCTATGGTCTTTTGGGTGGTTGCTAGGGTCTTTTGGGTGGTTGCTAGGCGGTTGCTAGGGTGTTTTGGGTGGTTGCTAGGATGTTTTGGGTGGTTGCTAGGGTCTTTTGGGTGGTTGCTAGGCGGTTGCTAGGGTGTTTTGGGTGGTTGCTAGGATATTTTGGGTGTTTGCTAGGGTCTTTTGGGTGGTTGCTAGGCGGTTGCTAGGATATTTTGGGTGGTTGCTAGGGTCTTTTGGGTGGTTGCTAGGCGGTTGCTAGGATATTTTAGGTGGTTGCTAGGGTCTTTTGGGTGGTTGCTAGGCGGTTGCTAGGGTGTTTTGGGTGGTTGCTAGGATGTTTTGGGTGGTTGCTAGGGTCTTTTGGGTGGTTGCTAGGCGGTTGCTAGGGTGTTTTGGGTGGTTGCTAGGATATTTTGGGTGGTTGCTAGGGTCTTTTGGGTGGTTGCTAGGTGGTTGCTAGGGTGTTTTGGGTGGTTGCTAGGGTATTTTGGGTGGTTGCTAGGGTGTTCTGGGTGGTTGCTAGGGTCTTTTGGGTGGTTGCTAGGTGGTTGCTAGGGTGTTTTGGGTGGTTGCTAGGGTATTTTGGGTGGTTGCTAGGGTGTTCTGGGTGGTTGCTAGGGTCTTTTGGGTGGTTGCTAGGCGGTTGCTAGGGTGTTTTGGGTGGTTGCTAGGATATTTTGGGTGGTTGCTAGGGTCTTTTGGGTGGTTGCTAGGGTGTTCTGGGTGGTTGCTAGGCGGTTGCTAGGGTGTTCTGGGTGGTTGCTAGGGTCTTTTGGGTAGTTGCTAGGCGGTTGCTAGGATATTTTGGGTAGTTGCTAGGGTCTTTTGGGTGGTTGCTAGGCGGTTGCTAGGATATTTTCGGTGGTTGCTAGGGTCTTTTGGGTGGTTGCTAGGCGGTTGCTAGGGTATTTTGGGTGGTTGCTAGGGTGGTTGCTAGGCGGTTGCTAGGGTGTTATGGGTGGTTGCTAGGCTGTTCTGGGTGGTTGATAGGCGGTTGCTAGGGTGTTATGGGTGGTTGCTATGGTGTTGCTAGGCGGTTGCTAAGGTATTCAGGGCGGTTGATATGGTGTTACTAGGTGGTTGGTAGTTGTCACAGATGGTTACTATGGAGTTTTTATAGAGTTCTTAGCATGATCTTGGCATGATTTAACACTTAACTAATCGCTATTAGCATGTAGCTATTCACTGCTAGCATATGTAGCATGTTGGAAGTGCTGTTTGCTAGCACGAGTCAAAAGAGCCAAACCTCATCTCTATACGATGTTCTGATACAGAGATATAGGTCTTACAAAACGGTTGCTAGGGTACTCGAGTTTGGTTGCTATGGAGTTGCTTGGGAGCTGGAAGATTTAAACTTAAGAAGTTTATAGTGGTTTTAAGTTTACAGTAGTTTACAGTAGTTTGAAGTTTGAGAGATAGATAAATAAGTTAGACACACACACACACACACACACAAACAAACACACAAACACACAGACACACACACACACACACACACCCACTAACTCGCTCACACACTCACTCATAAACTCAGTGTGTGTGTCTGAGTTTAGAGTTTATAAGTGTATAAATTGATGAGTTAATAAGTGTATGAGTTCTTGAGTTTTGAGTTTATAAGTTTAAATCAGTTTAGAGTTTATAAGTTTAAATGAGTTTAAGAGTTCATAAGTTTATGAATTCATGAGTTTATAAGTTAATTAGTTTATAAGTGTTTATAGTTTATAGTTTATTAGTTTAAATGAGTCTCAATGGCTCATATAGTATATAGAACGGCAGTTTGGTTTAGTCTTCAAGGTGTTTAGATTTAAATTTTTGTCGGTTTGAATTTTTTAGAACTCCCCAATGTAAGTCAATGGGAGTTTTTGAATGAGTTTTTTCGAGTTTTGATCGTCATTTTTAGGAAAACCGTAAGTCCGATCAGTCTGAAAAGATATAGCATACCGAGTCAGATCAGTTTGAGTGTCTGAGCCGAGTTTGGAGTATGTAGAGTTAAAGCTCTAGGAGGAGTTTGATATAGATTTTTTTAGGGTCAGAAGAATAATAATAATAAGTTTAAATAGGATTTCAATATGTTGGCTTTCTCAAGCCAACTTAACTAGATGCGAAAGTTCGTCGAGACAAACTTTAAGTTGGCTTGAGAAAGTTTGGAGCAGAACGTTTTTTTGCTAGGCGGTTGCTAGGATGTTATAGGTGGTTGCTATGGTGTTGCTAGGGTATTTTGGGCGGTTGCTAGGGTGTTCTGGGTGGTTGCTAGGTTTTTGCTAGGGTGTCCTGGGTGGTCGCTAAGGTCTTTTGGGTGGTTGCTAGGGTGTTCTAGGTGGTTGCTAGGGTATTCTGGGTGGTTGCTAGGCGGTTGCTAGGGTTTTCTGGGTGGTTGCTAGGCTGTTTTGGGTGGTTGCTAGGGTATTCTGGGTGGTTGCTAGGCGGTTGCTAGGATATTTCTGATGGTTGCTAGGGTCTTTTGGGTGGTTGCTAGGCAGTTGCTAGGATATTTTGGGTGGTTGCTAGGGTCTTTTGGGTGGTTGCTAGGCGGTTGCTAGGATATTTTAGGTGGTTGCTAGGGTGTTTTGGGTGGTTGCTAGGCGGTTGCTAGGGTGTTTTGGGTGGTTGCTAGGATGTTTTGGGTGGTTGCTAGGGTGTTTTGGGTGGTTGCTAGGCGGTTGCTAGGGTGTTTTGGGTGGTTGCTAGGATATTTTGGGTGGTTGCTAGGGTCTTTTGGGTGGTTGCTAGGCGGTTGCTAGGGTGTTTTGGGTGGTTGCTAGGCGGTTGCTAGGGTGTTTTGGGTGGTTGCTAGGGTGTTTTGGTTGGTTGCTAGGGTGTTCTGGGTGGTTGCTAGGGTCTTTTGGGTGGTTGCTAGGGTGTTCTGGGTGGTTGCTAGGGTCTTTTGGGTGGTTGCTAGGCGGTTGCTAGGGTGTTTTGGGTGGTTGCTAGGATATTTTGGGTGGTTGCTAGGGTCTTTTGGGTGGTTGCTAAGCGGTTGCTAGGGTGTTTTGGGTGGTTGCTAGGATATTTTGGGTGGTTGCTGGGTGGTTGCTAGGGTCTTTTGGGTGGTTGCTAGGCGGTTGCTAGGGTGTTTTGGGTGGTTGCTAGGATATTTTGGGTGGTTGCTAGGATATTTTGGGTGGTTGCTAGGGTGTTCTGGGTGGTTGCTAGGCGGTTGCTAGGGTGTTCTGGGTGGTTGCTATGGTATTCAGGGCGGTTGATATGGTGTTACTAGGTGGTTGGTAGTTGTCACAGATGGTTACTATGGAGTTTTTATAGAGTTCTTAGCATGATCTTGGCATGATTTAACACTTAACTAATTGCTATTAGCATTTAGCTATTCATTGCTAGCATGTGTAGCATGTTGGAAGTGCTGTTTGCTAGCATGAGTCAAAAGAGCCAAAACTCATCTCTATACGATGTTCTGATACAGAGATATAGGTCTTGCAAAACGGTTGCTAGGGTACTCAAGTTTGGTTGCTATGGAGTTGCTTGGGAGCTGGAAGATTTAAACTTAAGAAGTTTATAGTGGTTTGAAGTTTACAGTAGTTTGAAGTTTGACAGATAGATAAATAAGTTAGATAGACACACACACACACACACACACACAAACACACACACACACACACTAACTCGCTCACACACTCACTCATAAACTCAGTGTGTGTGTCTGAGTTTAGAGTTTATAAGTGTATACATTGATGAGTTTATAAGTGTATGAGTTCTTGAGTTTTGAGTTTATAAGTTTAAATCAGTTTAGAGTTTATAAGTTTAAATGAGATTAAGAGTTCAGAGTTTATTAATTTATGAGTTTAAGAGTTCATAAGTTTATGAATTCATGAGTTTATAAGTTAATTAGTTTATAAGTGTTTATAGTTTAGAGTTTATTAGTTTAAATGAGTCTCATTGGCTAATATAGTATATAGAACGGCAGTTTGGTTTAGTCTTCAAGGTATTTAGATTTGAATTTTCGTCGGTTGGTGAGTTTGAATCTGGATTTGAATTGGGAGTTGGGAGTTTTTCCGAGTTTTGATCGTCATTTTTAGGAAAACCGTAAGTCCGATCAGTCTGAAAAGATATAGCAACTAACTTCAGATCAGTTTGAGTGTCTGAGCCGAGTTTGGAGTATGTAGAGTTAAAGCTCTAGGACGAGTTTGAGTCAACAGTTTTTAACAGAAGAATAATAATAATAATAAGTTTAAATAGGATTTCAATATGTTGGCTCTCTCAAGCCAACTTAACTAGAATGTACATTTCCTGAAGAAAATGTGAGTGGTGCTTGCAGTGGCAAAATTCGGCATGGTTGCTAGGGTGTTCTGGGTGGTTGCTAGGCAGTTGCTATGATATTCTGGGTGGTTGCTAGGTGGTTGCTAGGGTGTTCTGGGTGGTTGCTAGGGTGTTGCTAGGCAGTTGCTATGGTGTTATGGGTGGTTGCTAGGCAGTTGCTAGGGTATTCTGGGTGGTTGCTAGGGCGTTGCTAGGCAGTTGCTAGGGTGTTCTGGGTGGTTGCTAGGCGGTTGCTAGGCAGTTGCTATGGTGTTCTGGGTGGTTGCTAGGGCGTTGCTAGGCAGTTGCTAGGCAGTTGCTATGGTGTTCTGGGTGGTTGCTAGGCAGTTGCTAGAGTATTCTGGGTGGTTGCTATGGTGTTGCTAGGCGGTTGCTAGGGTATTCTGGGTGGTTACTATGGTTTTGCTAGGCGGTTGCTAGGGTGTTCTGGGTGGTTGCTATAGTGTTGCTAGGCGGTTGCTAGGGTGTTATGGGTGGTTGCTAGGCAGTTGCTAGGGTATTCTGGGTGGTTGCTAGGGCGTTGCTAGGCAGTTGCTAGGGTGTTCTGGGTGGTTGCTAGGCGGTTGCTAGGCAGTTGCTATGGTGTTCTGGGTGGTTGCTAGGGCGTTGCTAGGCAGTTGCTAGGGTGTTCTGGGTGGTTGCTAGGCAGTTTCTAGGGTATTCTGGGTGGTTGCTATGGTGTTGCTAGGCGGTTGCTAGGGTATTCTGGGTGGTTGCTAGGGCATTGCTAGGCAGTTGCTAGGGTGTTCTGGGTGGTTGCTATGGTGTTGCTAGGTGGTTGCTAGAGTGTTCTGGGTGGTTGCTAGGGCGTTGCTAGGCAGTTGCTAGGGTGTCCTGGGTGGTTGCTATGGTGTTGCTAGGCAGTTGCTAAGGTGTTCTGAGTGGTTGCTAGGCAGTTGCTAGGGTATTCTTGGTGGTTGCTAGGCAGTTGCTAGGGTATTCTTGGTGGTTGCTAGGGCGTTGCTAGGTGGTTGCTAGGGTGTTCTGGGTGGTTGCTATGGTGTTGCTAGGCAGTTGCTATGGTATTCTGGGTGGATGCTAGGGCATTGCTAGGCAGTTGCTAGGGTGTTCTGGGTGGCTGCTAGGTGTTCTGGGTGGTTGCTAGGCAGTTGCTAGGTGTTCTAGGTGGTTGCTAGGCAGTTGCTAGGGTGTTCTGGGTGCTTGCTAGAGTTTTTTGTGGTTACTAGAGCATTTCTAGACGTTGTTAGGGTGTACAGGGTGGTTGCTAAGGTATTTTTGGTAGTTGCTATGGTGTTACTAGTTGGTTGGTAGTTGTCAAATATGGTTACTATGGAGTTTTTATAGAGTTCTTAAAATCTTTAATAACGAGTGCCTTCAGTACGGCACTCGGCCTGCGGCCTCGTGCCTATGGCCGAATAGGCACAAGCATGGAGTGATATCGCAAGGCCACGAGAGTAAAATTGCTTTAAAAAATAAAAAAAATGCAAAAAAATGTTTTTTTTTGGTTTAGGGTGGTTGCTAGGGAGCTCTTAGTGGTTGCTAGGGTGCTGAAACTGGTTGCTAGGGTGTGGCTATGAAGATTTTGGGCCATAACTTATTGGCTGCTTGATAATATAAATCCTCTGAGGGAGAGAGAGAGGGAGAGACGCAGGGGTGTCAGGCCCTTTGGAGTGGTGTGTGTGTGAAAACGTCGGTTGGGATTCAAATATTTTTAGAACTCCCAATGTAAAGTCAATGGGACTTTTTTGGCCGCTTTTTCGTCCGCTGTGTGAACATCGTACACCCGATCGCTTAGAAAAGTCATAGCACACCTCTCCTCAATGAGCCGCTCGATTTGACGCCTCACTCAGGGGTCTGTGACAAACGGTGCGGGGCGAGTTTCGCGCCAAACTTTTGTGTGGAATAATAATAATAAGAAGAACTAGAATGTACATTTCCTGAAGAAAATGTGAAGTGGTGCTTGCAGTGGCAAAACTCGCCACTCGGTTGCTAGGGTGTTATACATGATTGCATACGAGCCAACAACCATGTCTGTACGATGTTCTGGTGCTGAGATATGGCTTATTCATGTTGTTCTGGGTGGTTGCTATGGTGTTCTGGGTGGTTGCTATGGTGTTGCTAGGGTATTCTGGGTGGTTGCTAGGCGGTTGCTAGGGTATTCTGGGTGGTTGCTAGGCGGTTGCTAGGGTGTTCTGGGTGGTTGCTATGGTGTTGCTAGGCGGTTGCTAGGGTATTCTGGGTGGTTGCTATGATGTTGCTAGGCGGTTGCTAGGGTATTCTGGATGGTTGCTAGGGCGTTGCTAGGCAGTTGCTAGGGTGTTCTGGGTGGTTGTTATGGTGTTGCTAGGCGGTTGCTAGGGTATTCTGGGTGGTTGCTATCGTGTTGCTAGGTGGTTGCTAGGGTATTCTAGGTGGTTGCTAGGGTATTCTTAGTGGTTGTTAGGCAGTTGCTAGGTGGTTGCTAGGGTGTTCTGGGTGGTTGCTATGGTGTTGCTAGGCGGTTGCTAGGGTATTCTGGGTGGTTGCTAGGGTGTTGCTAGGCAGTTGCTAGGGTATTCTGGGTGGTTGCTATGGTGTTGCTAGGGTATTCTGGATGTTGCTAGGGCGTTGCTAGGCAGTTGCTAGGGTATTCTGGGTGGTTGCTATGGTGTTGCTAGGCGGTTGCTAGGGTATTCTGGGTGGTTGCTATGGGGTTGCTAGGCAGTTGCTATGGTATTCTGGGTGGATGCTAGAGCGTTGCTAGGCAGTTGCTAGGGTGTTCTATGTGGTTGCTAGGTGTTCTGGGTGGTTGCTAGGCAGTTGCTAGGTGTTCTGGGTGGTTGCTAGGCAGTTGCTAGGGTGTTCTGGGTGGTTGCTAGAGTTTTTTGGTGGTTACTAGAGCATTTCTAGACGTTGCTAGGGTGTTCAGGGTGGTTGCTAAGGTATTTTTGTTAGTTGCTATGGTGTTACTAGGTGGTTGGTAGTTGTCAAATATGGTTACTATGGAGTTTTTATAGAGTTCTTAAAATCTTTAATAACGAGTGCCTTCAGTACGGCACTCGGCCTGCGGCCTCGTGCCTATGGCCGAATAGGCACAAGCATGGAGCGATATCGCAAGGCCATGAGAGTAAAATTGCTTTAAAAAATTAAAAAAAATAAAAAAATATATATTTTTTGTTTTAGGGTGGTTGCTAGGGAGCTCTTAGTGGTTGCTAGGGTGCTGTAACTGGTTGCTAGGGTGTGGCTATGAAGATTTTAGGCCATTACTTATTGGCTGCTTGATAATATAAATCCTCTGAGGGAGAGAGAGAGGGAGAGACGCAGGGGTGTCAGGCCCTTTGGAGTCTGTGTGTGTGAAAACGTCGGTTGGGATTCAAATGTTTTTAGAACTCCCAATGTAAAGTCAATGGGACTTTTTTGGCCGCTTTTTCGTCCGCTGTGCGAACATCGTACACCCGATCGCTTAGAAAAGTCATACCACACCTCTCCTCAATGAGCCGGTCGATTTGACACCTCACTCAGGGGACTGTGACAAACGGTGCGGGGCGAGTTTCGCGCCAAACTTTTGTCCGGAATAATAAGAAGAAAAATAATAATAATAAGTATGAGCAATAACAATAGTGATGCTTTCAAAAAAGCACCACTAATAATAATAAGTATGAGCAATAACAATAGTGATGCCTTGCTTTCAGCAAGCACCACTAATAATAATAAGTTTAAGTACAATATCAGAAAGTTGGCTCTCTCAAGCCAACTTAATAATACACATTTAACAGGATCGATTGATGTATGAAACTTGCTTGTAATATCAAAGTCAACAGAGCAAAATTAATTTCTTTTGAACTGAACTGAAAAAAATCCAGCAAAACGCGTGGGCGCGTTTGCCGACCTCAGAGGGTTAAACCAGCACATGTCAAGGCCCGTCTTAAGTTTGCCAATGACCATTTGGATGATCCAGAGGAGTCATGGGAGAAAGTCATGTGGTCAGATGAGACCAAAATAGAACTTTTTGGTCATAATTCCACTAAACGTGTTTGGAGGAAGAAGAATGATGAGTACCATCCCAAGAACACCATCCCTACTGTGAAGCATGGGGGTGGTAGCATCATGATTTGGGGGTGTTTTTCTGCACATGGGACAGGGCGACTGCACTGTATTAAGGAGAGGATGACCGGGGCCATGTATTGCGAGATTTTGGGGAACAACCTCCTTCCCTCAGTTAGAGCATTGAAGATGGGTCGAGGCTGGGTCTTCCAACATGACAATGACCCGAAGCACACAGCCAGGATAACCAAGGAGTGGCTCTGTAAGAAGCATATCAAGGTTCTGGCGTGGCCTAGCCAGTCTCCAGACCTAAAACCAATAGAGAATCTTTGGAGGGAGCTCAAACTCCGTGTTTCTCAGCGACAGCCCAGAAACCTGACTGATCTAGAGAAGATCTGTGTGGAGGAGTGGGCCAAAATCCCTCCTGCAGTGTGTGCAAACCTGGTGAAAAACTACAGGAAACGTTTGACCTCTGTAATTGCAAACAAAGGCTACTGTACCAAATATTAACTTTGATTTTCTCAGGTGTTCAAATACTTATTTGCAGCTGTATCATACAAATAAATAGTTAAAAAATCATACATTGTGATTTCTGGATTTTTTTTTTTTAGATTATGTCTCTCACAGTGGACATGCACCTACCATGACAATTTCAGACCCCTCCATGATTTCTAAGTGGGAGAACTTGCAAAATAGCTGGGTGTTCAAATACTTATTTTCCTCACTGTATGTTCTATCCGTTTTGTCAAGTCAAATGTATTAATAATGCCATCAGAATGCAACCAAAGCACAGGATAGCAATAAGTAGATGGCTATAAATAATTGTAAATCATACAAATTAAATGCCATGATCACTAGATTTTATACAGGTGTTACTGTAATGATACTGTTAATGGTGATCAGCAACCAAATATTGATAATGTGGACGTTACTGCCTTGGCATGACTTCTCACTTTTTGCTGACAATACAAAGGCAGAGTACAAGAGCCTGCTACTGTAGCTAGAGAGCTAGCAAGAGTCTGCTAACGTGAGCTAGCTTGTAACAGCGTTCATACACATCACGTTGTAGATAATTCAATTATACTGTTTAAAGTCCAATCTTTAGAACTGTTCACTGTGTTAACACACACACACACACACACACACACACACACACTATCTCTCTCTCTCTCACACACACACACACACACACACACACACTCACACTCTCTCTCTCTCTCTCACTCTCTCTCTCTCTCAAACACACACACACACACACACACACACACACACACTCTCTCTCTCTCTCTCTCTCTCTCTCTCTCTCTCTCTCTCTCTCTCTCCGTCTCTCTCTCTCTCACACACACACACTCTCTTCAAATGTTCAATTCAAATTCAAATGAGCTTTATTGGCATGACTTGTACAGTATTGCCAAAGCATTGGCCATTACATAAGCAACGAACAAATAATCAACAAAGTCAATAAATCAATCAGTAAACAATTGCATGAATACATGTATATAAACAAGAAAAAAATAAAAATAAACACCTTTGTACATTTGTACCAACATTCAGACAAGATGAGAATGATTCTGACTTTAGTTTTGTCCACTGGCTGACTCTCGTAGTTTGTGGCAGGCCGTCACATATTTTGCTGCTGTTGTGATTGAGCTGGAGTTCTCTCCCAGAATATGATTTAATTTTAATGAATTTGGTAATGCCATAAAATTTGTTTCTAGTTGTTGGAATCTAGTGAAATAGTCTGATCTAATGCTGTGATAGTGATCACAGTGTATCAGGAAGTGTTCTTCTGTCTCCACCTCTCCCTGAGAGCACAGTGAACACAGTCTCTGTTCACACACACACACACACACACACACACACACACACTCACACACACTCACACACACACACACACACTCAATCCTGAATGAACGAGTCAGATCTGAGATGAAGACTCGAGATAGAGAGTTTCTGTAATTCACTGATGTGTGTTTTCTCTCCATCAGATTCTCATCCGCTCACTCTGGATCTGAACACTGTGAATAGATGCCTCCGTCTGTCTGAGTGGAACAGAGAGATTACTGGCACTCGCACAGTCCAGCCGTATCCTGATCATCCAGACAGATTTGATGGGTGTCAGCAGGTGTTGTGTAGAGAGAGTGTGTGTGGACGCTGTTACTGGGAGATTGAGTGGAGTGGTGATGTGTGTATATCAGTGTCATATAATAGCATCAGCAGGAAGGGACGGGGTCATAAGAGTGTGTTTATATCAGTGTCATATAATAGCATCAGCAGGAAGGGACGGGGTCATGAGAGTGTGTTTGGATGTAATGATCAGTCCTGGAGTTTGGAGTGCTCTTCCTCCAGATTTCCCTTCAGTTACTCATTCAGATACAATTACATAGCGACTAAACTCCTTGTAAATCCCATCATCAGGAGGACAAGAGTGTGTAAAACAGGAGTGTGTAGAGTAGGAGTGTATGTGGATCACAGTGCAGGAACTCTGTCCTTCTACAGCGTTGACAGAGACACACTCATACACACAGTCCAGACCACATTCACACACACACTCTATCCGGGGTTTGGGTTTTATAATGATGGAGCATCAGTGAGACTGTGTTGATGAGTGAGAACAGTCTGATGAGAGCCTCTACCCATAATGCTTTGAGCTCATGATAAATCAGTGACAGTGAGATGATGTTCTAGAGTCTCTTATTGTCTCTTCATTACATTAATAACACAGCTGAACTTCTGTCAGTGAAATAAAGAGAAACACACACACACACACACACAGAGAAGAGAGAGGAAATATGAGACACAATGAGACTCACTGAAACATGTCTGGATGATACGAGCACAACTAGACTTTAATAACACACACACACACACACACACACACACACACACACACACGAGACTCACTGAAACATGTCTGGATGATACGAGCAAAACTAGACTTTCAGCTCTAAACTCAGTTTAACACATTCAGAGATGTTTTATCTCAACTTCTCCATCTGTTCAGAACATGATTCACACACACACACACACACACACACACACACACACACACACACACACACACACACACACACACACACACACACACAGAGAGAGAGAGACTCTCTCACACTCAGTCACTCTCTCTCTCTCACACACACACACACACACACACACACACACACAGAGAGAGAGAGAGACTTTCTCACACTCAGTCACTCTCACTCTCACACACACGCGCGCACACACGCGCACACAGATTTTTTTCTAAATCTCATAATCATTTGTAAACAGACAAGTATTCATTACTTCAATGATATCATTTTATTCTGCCTTTAATTATTACATTGTTTAATACATCTTTATCTAACTGTGATTTTGTAAATGCCCATTTCTGAAATACATAACTTAGACAGTTTCCTCTGATAACAGACTCTAGATTATAATATCTCATGTATTTTCTGTAAAGCTGCTTTGAAACGATGTGTGTTGTGAAAAACACTGTAAAAATAAATGTGAATTGAATTAAAAGTGTTTTATCTTCTAAATCTGTTCTTCTTCCACACAGTTTCACACATCTTCAATCATAAACCACATTTTTAAGGTGTAATTTCAACACCTTAATTTCTTTTATGTTGTTTACTTTTGATATTATTACTACAACTACTATTATTTATATTTCATGTATCATAATTAGTAATAGTGGAATTTTATTTATCCATTTATTTATTATTATGATTAGATTTCTTTTCTGTTTTTTTTTCTTATTGATTATTACTCAGTTATGTTATGTTGTAATATATATATATATATATTAGGGTGGCCAATAAAAATAAGCAGAAAAAAAAAAAAAAGTGATAAATTCTATGATTTGAACCTTGCAAACATGGACCATAAAGACAAAAGGAATAGGGTTAAAATTTCAGCTAAATTGAAGATGATTTAGAGCAGGGGAGTCAAACTCATTTTCACAGAGGGCCACTTCAGCATTATGGCTGCCCTCAAAGGGCCAGTTGTAACTGTAACTGTAAGACTAAAAATGTTAATATATTGTCTCTTTATTTGATTATTACTTATTTAAGTTACAAATATTGTATATGCATTTGCAGGGGTGTTTCTAGGTTTTAAAAACATCAGGGGATGATCCCAAAACATCAGGGGCTGGGTAATAATGATTTGATACAGAGAATAATGTATATTGTATATATGCAGGGGCAAACTGGCTCAAAAATTCAGCCTTGGCACTGTAGCCACACCAGCCCACATTACCACACAGTCATGCGTATTCAAATGTGAGGTAGTTAGGGGGGTTCGGGGACATGCGCCTCGATAAAATTTGGATTTCTCGGACCTACATATGTGCATTTTAGGGTGTTTAAAGGCCAAAAAATGTGGATAACAATAGCTTTAAAAGCATGTCAGTGGGCAGTAGCATAAATTATTTGTCAAGATAACAGATTCTTAAAAATGAGAATGAGGATAAATGTTGTAATGAATGATCCACACTACAAAATGGAAATGCAGAATGTTTCTGCTTATTGTTGACAATACACAATCACATATTCCAAACAGGAATGGCCTTAAATGAGAAATCTTTCAAGGATTATTTTGCATAGATGTTACATTTCAATCAAAAACCAGTGCAATCTTTTTGTGTTCAGAGGCAAATGAGCAATTTATATTAGCATTAAAGATTGGTTTCAGCAACTTGTTTCTTTCCTGAGTTAATCAATGTTTTTGGCACTCATCAGTTTAAAGTTCAATTGTTCACTCATAAAGACAGTCATTTGCCGCCACCTACTGGCTTAATGATGCAAGTGGCGCAAACACAGACAAGCGGAGTGATACAAATGGTGAAAAGGCTAATACTGGTACATATATTAAAATAATATAAAATATCAATATATTATTCTTCAATCAGTTCTATGCAGCAGAATCAGATTTAACAGATTTATTTTTTGACCAATTATAAAAAAATAAAGTATAGTCCTACAAAGCTATTTTTATCAGAGCATGAGCAGAGCAGGGAGAGAACCAGTGAACGAGAGGTCTTGCCCAGTGAACCAGTCTTGCCCAGCACGGCTATACACACCATGTTACAGCACAGTAGTGCTATTGCAAAAAGAAACAAGTCCAGAGAAATTTCATGTCGGCACATTTTTTTTAGCGGACTTTGTCTTTCCGGTGAGCGTGAGCAGAGCTCGCAACACAAACACACACACACACACACACACACGGAGGTTGCTTGCGGAACATTGAGCAGAACGCGCTGTGAACACGGAGCGGAGAGCACAGCGCGCACACACAGCGGAACGCACTTCTAAGTTATGCATCTTCGGAAGCGGACTCGCACGCAAATCATAAAACACGCTGAGCCAGAGTCAAACCATCGCCGAACACGGAGGGGCGCGGCGGCTTTTTAGTATCTTTCGCCCAAAAACCGAAAATGTTATTTCCGGCCGAATATTTTCGGCAGCCTAAATTTCGTTGCATCCCTAATTTTAAGACACCCATATGCTCTCGCGGGCCATATAAAATAATGTGGCGGGCCGGAATAGGCTCACGGGCCTTGAGTTTGACACATGTGATTTAGAGGTTGCACAAGCCCCTTGAAGTTTTGAGAATTTTCACGTAAACAATGTTAAATGGCAAAGCCGTGTCAGATTATTACACATTGCTTGTCCCTGTAATCTGGTATATATTCTTGAAAAATTTACTTCTTTTCTACAAATAATCCCATATATTTCATTAAATGGTAAAAATGGTAAATGGACTGCAATAGCGCTTTCACAGACCTATGGCCACCAAAGCCCTTTACATAGCCTCACATTCCCCCATTCATACACCGACGACGGTGTCAGTCATGCAAGGCCGCCATCCAGCTCGTCGGGAGCAGCAGGGGTTAGGTGTCTTGCTCATGGACACCTCGACACTTGGTCAGATGGAACCGGGGACTGAACCACCAACCTTCCAGTTTGTAGACAACCTACATGAACCACTGAGCCACTGAAAGGCAGAATAGTGTACCAAATGCTGACCGCTGCCTAAGCAAAGATGAACTTGTTACCTCAAAAATACTCTGGAAAGAACAGAAAGCTATGGAAAGCCAAGAAATGAAGAATCAGAGAAGGCTTTGCACAAATGCAGATTGGTCAAGGGGGGACATTCCTTCTTGGCTGAAGTCGCAGTGAAGTGGTGAGTCAACTTGATATTACTAAAATACTGATATTACTAGCAAGTATATTTTTGTTATATAGTTTGAATATATCTTGATTATTTTAATCAGGGATTTCTATTTATTTTAATGATAAATCACAATTGGAGAATTTTTTTTTTTTTGTGAATTAAATGTAAAAGCGTTATATATGTTAACCTGTTAAGCTGCAACCCCACTTTTGAAAAATCCCCAGAAATGACATACCCAAACTGAAACAGATACAGTTCATGAACCCTTTGCACTAAAAGCACAAGTATGATCTCATTTGAAAGCTGGCAGTTTATTGTAAATGTAGAATTAATTATTGTCATAATGGAAAAAATAGTTATAAATAGCTTCAAAATTTTGTAAAGTTATTCAAAAAAAATTGTTATACCGCTAATCAAGTGACATAGGTGATTTTTCTTTTGTCTTGTGCAACCCCTAAATATCATTTAATTTAGCCCATTTTTTTATGTGATAACTTAAACTGGTGGTAGACCAAAATGCTGGGTTCAAATTGGGACAAAAGAGAAAAAAGTTTTTTTGGGCCACCCTAATATAAATATATATATATATTTTTTTTTTTTCATTTTGAGAAACGGTCTGAAATGAAGAGTTAAATGAACAAAACTATTTAGACAGACAAACACTAAATTCAAACACTGTATTTCCTTTCAGCGATCAGTAAAATCATAAATATATGTAGGCCTATAAACATTTATAACGAATGAAGTGGGGAGCCGTTGCTATGGGAAGTGGAGAGCCGTTGCTATGGGAAGTGGAGAGCCGTTGCTATGCAGTGGCGGCGCCAGGGAGGAGCTAGGTGGTGCTGTAGCTCCCCCTATAATAGCCATAGCACCTGCTCAGCACCCCCAAGAAATGTCTGTAATTTTTTATATTTATATTTTAATGTCATGTCTGAATAGTTTTTTCATGTTGTTAAAAATAGGAATTAAATAATAATTAAAAAATCGCGAGCGGGCGCGGGCGCCGTGAGCGCTGAGCGAGCAGGAATGAGTAACGTTAGTGACTGTTGTCGTCGAAAAAGATGGATAAAGCAAAAAAGCTGTTGGGGACAAAAAATAGAAAAAGAAAGAGGGAAAAGGAGATGGCATGTCAATTGATGCGACAGCAGCTAAATAAGTGGATGGTGAAAGGCAACAGGTAGGATTTAAAGTGTGACGTCCAGGGGCAGGCATGTAGGCTACTGGCCATCGGGACTACCGGGAGATTCCCGGTGGGCCGACGTGCTTTTTGGGACGATACATCTCATACTTTTTTTTTTTTTTTTTTGTCTTAACGGCCCATAAAACTTGTACATCAGCGGCTCATTCGTTTTGTTTTGCTTAATTGGCGGCGCATGGGTTAGTGCCAGTGTAATGCATTGGTCAAAAAAAGTCAGCGTTAGTTTTTTTTTCTGACACCCCATGAAACACGTAGATTAGCGGCCCATTGGTTATTTTCTTGATTGACACTGGGCTGGCCCAATCACATCTTTAATTTGAAGTATAGAAATACACTCTTTCAAGTATAGAAATTAGTACAAAGCTAATTATGAAAGTTTCCTTTATTTTTCAGGGCATTTGTTTTACAATATATGACTATTACTATCATGGGATTAATATTATAACTATTATTATGTAGTAGTGTAATGTAGACTGACACTGTAACTAAAAGAGGTTTGAATTTTTCTTTGTTTAATTTACACACTGAATATGGGTTGGAGCTTTTAATTTTTAACTCTCAAAGTGCACCAGATTGATGATTGCCAAAATTGTTGCTGCATACCCCTCTGACACTGGGTAGTTGCGTCCCTGTCTATAGCCCTTGCGTTGAACACTTTTACATATATATACAGTATATATATGCTTATAGTCGCGGAACGAGTATAGTTAATGCGGGCGTGTAGGCTACGCATGTGTAGGCCTATACCAAGGGTGGTCCGATTCGCATCCCTCCATAATGAAACGCCCCAAAATTCAAAGCACCTTCTCTTAAGTGTTGAGCATCCCCATAGCACCTGCAACAGAAAATCTCTGGAGCCGCCACTGTTGCTATGGGCCGCTGCTGCTGTTGTGATGCTCCTCTGATGAAGAAAGGCTCATTTCTCCAGCAACATTCAGCATGACCTGATCGCGGACTGACAGCTGTGACTGTGAGTTCAGTCCGCCTTGTTTTATTGATTATATGATCCGTAGTCTGTCAGTTTATAATGAAACGCACGAGCAGCGCCTGTAGTTTATCATCCGTGTTCAATAAGAATCTGTTTTAGCACTTTGACACAGAAATCTTCCTCTAAACAATCATGAACATCGACCTGATTATCAAAGACCTGTGTTTTAGTGCCAAACAAAGCTGTAGGGGTTCAGCGAAAAATCGGGAGGCAGGAAGTAGCTGACGTCAGCTGCCGCTAATAACCGGAAGTCGGAGGTGGATGCCGCTTTTAGCAAGGCAAATAAATTATTATATCAATGTATATATAGAATTTTAGTACTTATTTAAATAAAATACTTGAATTTGTAATTATTTTGTATTTGATTTAAAAAGGTTTATCAAATATAAATCAAGTAACGAAGATCATAGACATAATACAAAAAACATTAAGCTACACTTGAAATTATGAATTTGTACGTGTATAAATATAATTTATGAATGAGTAGACATCCTGTCTAAAAGAAAAAAAGAACATTGTCTCAATGACCTTTATTTAAAATCATATTTTGCTATCATTCAAGTTCAGTTTTACATTTGTAGCATTTCAATACACTCTTGTCTTTGTTTTATAAAACAGCTGTAACTTTTGAGACAGGCTTGATATTTGTTGTTCTTAAATCAGAATGATCAACAACAGATGGTAAAGTTCGTAGAAAAATTAAGTTGGCTTGAAAAAGCCTAGCCAGAAAGTTTGAAAACGTTTTACAATGTTCTAGCATGGTTTAACATGATTTACAATGTTTCTAGTGAGCTCAGGCCCTCTACAGTCTTGGAGGAACTGCGATTCCCTTGTGCTTTTGTGTGTGCGTTGAATGCTCTGTGCAGGTCTTGTGATATGCAGCAGCTGACCCCAAGACGCCTTTCTGCGACCTCCGACGTCATCACCGGCTTTTAGACTGGAACTGGTTGATTGAACGACTTTTCACTCTCCAGCATCTGGCACCGATCACTGCAAAACCCTGGATGGGTGTTTTCCGAGTAAAAGCCTTGAATTTCTCCTCGTTTTCCTCTTCCAACATAACCTAGAGCAGGGGTTCTCAAACTATCTGGAGATAGGGACCCCTCATAGGGCAGAAAAAATTCCAAGGACCCCCTCACCCAAATTTGTCCTTGGCTGCGTCACCGCCACAATTTCAAGGTCACTTTTTGTCACGCTCTATATTCATATTTATTATGTAAATTATTTTAAACAAGAATAAGGTGTAGGTAAATACTTTTTTTAATTTGAAGCACAATTATACTGTATATAAAACTAAAAATCTTTAAAAACAAAAAAAAAATTATTAAAGTTTAAAGTGCTTCACTGAGCTGCCAAACTAACTATTTTGAGTCTCTAGCTCAGGCGCGGTAGGCTCTACCTCCGTCTCTGAGTCGGATGCCATCTCCGACGAAGGACCAGGGCTTGGCATCTTACCAGGGACTGGGGGGACTGGAGGCTGAAGTAGCTCCATGTCTGGGCTGTTGTCGAGCATTGACCGGGGAGTAGGGTTTTAACGGTATTCCTACTCTTACCGATACTGCTTATCGATTCGGTACTTTAACTGTATTCTTATCGGTTCTTTTTGTTTTATATATATATTAAACAAAGATAAACAAAAGATAAACAATTAAACAAAGATATACAGGGTGGGCCATTTATATGGATACACCGTAATAACATGGGAATGGTTGGTGATATTAAAGTCCTGTTTGTGGCACATTAGTATATGTAAATATCACCACCCATCTTGAGGAGTTTGCCCCCTCACATATACTAATGTGCCACAAACAGGACTTTAATATCACCAACCATTCCCATGTTATTACGGTGTATCCATATAAATGGCCCACCCTGTACATTATATAGGCCTACACAGTGCTTTAATTTTAGGAAGGTCTACTAACATTACTGTTCAGGTATGGTCTAAAAAGAAATCTAATAATGTAATCAAATGTAAAATAACACAGCATAATTTATCATAAATAGATTAATGCTTATTAAAGCTGAAGTCATTCTTTCAAGAGCTGTGAGTGATTTTCTCTTGTTCAGCATGTTTATTAGACCGCTGCCCCTTTAAGACCGAGTGCAGATCTAATAGGCTACTGATGCACCATATTCTCCCAACTACCATAACTACGTCCATTTAAGACATAAACTGTTTTTAGTGAATCTCCAAGCTGGTCATTTTGACATACTTTTGTGTACATTTGATCGTTTAGACGCGCACATTAAACCCAAAGTATAATTTGCTTGTCTCGGTCTGTCTCGGAGTGCGCGCCGCCTTGCGAACAGCATCTCTTGCGCAGATTTTTGTGCTTTTAATAGCTCTTTTAATTATTAACGATTCCCGCAATTTATCAACAGTAGCTAGACTGCATTTTACAACAATCACCGATCGTGCTGATTCTGTCGTTAAGTTTGAGTTTTAGGGAGAAATGACTGCGTAATGCTGCGAAGGGAAGAAGTTGCGCTAGACAGAATGCGGCTATAGTTTTTAATGGTTTTACCTCAAAGTCAATATATTCTTTTTTATAATCTTTGGAAGCCGAAATCTAAAATAAAATCAGACTAATATCACAGACCTTAAGTGTAACCAGGCTACGTTTGAATGTTTAATTCTGTCCTCCGCTGTGGCACCGCGTGAGAGAAGAGTGTGAGTTCCCATGAGTGTGAGTTCTGTCAAAGGAGAACAAACGCTTAGTTCGTGGATGCGAGGACGTTAGGTGCACCGGTGCGACCTAGGGAAAATTGTAGTCGCACCCTTACAAAATTTGGTCGAACTCTAGAGCCCTGTGTGTGTGTGTGAGAGAGAGAGAGAGAGAGAGAGAAAGATAGATGGTAAAGTGGCAGGGGCAGCGCCATAGCATTTTTAACGCATGTGCTGAGGGGGTGCTAGATCATTGACAGGGGGAGCTGCGCAATTTTTTATATATATATATATATATATATATATATATATATATATATATATATATATATATATATATACTATTAATAAATGAGCAAAACTTGGTCACTAAATGTTTTATATTCAATTATTTTAATGATCACAATTAAAGTTTTAATTTTATCAAATTGAACAAGCGCAACATTCAGCATTCAATCAAATATTCTAAAATATGTAGGCTATTATTAAAGATATCATTCAGCATTCAATAATAATAATGTTATTTCAACATAATATCTCGTTATTTCGACATAATATGTGTACGTGCAACAAGCAAGATGTGCATTTGTAAATCCGGTGATGCCTGCATTGATTTTTATTACAGTGTCGGCTGCAAAGATGAAGTTGAACTATCGTGAACGCGCCTATAGAGAGAAATGCACATAATGGATGACATAATCAGAGAATAGCCTTTTTCTTTTCGTTTTAAATTATTTAGTTTAAAGACATTTTAAGCTTTGTGTATTTGATGTATTTCTCATGTCTGTGTGAGGCATACACTGAGTTTCGTTAAGTTAGGATGAGATGCGCTCCAGCTGACGTGCAATGCACCACCGCGCAGGCGCCTCCATAATGATATTGTCTGCTATATTTGCTTCTTATTAAATCCAGGCAATTGGTTGATGAAAAATGTATTAAAATTAAGATACAATTTATACAAAACGAAATTCACTTTAAAGAAAGGCTTTCTACAAACCAAAACTTAATGAAGTGGTCAAAATCATGTCTGACCCGCTCCATGTCTCTCAATAGCGCATCCTGTCTTACTCGTGCTATTCACTTTTCATAAATCAACATAAATGGAAAATAAATAACATTATAATATTTTAACAAATATGAAACTAAATGCGCTTATTTAATGGCTACAACAGTAGGCCTACAGACTCTCTATTTGTGCAAATTGCTGCACATTCATTTAACTCTGAATTGTGCACACACAATTTGAAGGGCATTTGTTCAAATCAAGTTCACGATAATTGTGCGTGCATTTATTAATCATTATGATACTAAAATCATAAAGTAGGCTATGCTATGTACAAAAAAGATGAGGTCCAGAATATGAATGCAACGTTTAATTACACCTTAAAGGGCATATTGCAGGTAAAAAAAAAATCAAAATGAATATATAACCGTGTATGAAAATATCATATGAAAAGATAATGCAGGATTTCAAATGTTTTAAAACGACATAAGGACACCAATTTAGTAGATAAAGTGAGCGTTTCTTTGACTGCTTGTAAAAAACGCTTTTTTTCAACATCGCTCATTTTACGTCACATGAGGTAGACGTGTGCTGTGCTCTGCTGCAGCTCAGTGCAGAGTATCCAGCTAACACATGACGTAATGTATTCGTACTTTTTGGTCACGTCATGACTTTACTAACTGACAACGTAACTACAACGTCGCATGCTCGGAATTTCATTACCATCATATTACCAACCCACAACGTCGTCAGTGTCCTCCTAAGGTTATAAGATAACCAACAACGTTCCAGATACGTACTCTATTCGTAATAATTTGGTAATTCCATGACTTACTGGCAACGGAACTGCAACGTCACGGGGCCGTAATTTCATTACCATCTTATCAGACTGCATTTCTATGAAATATTTTATTTGTTTCAATTGTTTGTTTAGTATTTCGTACGTTTGAAAGACGTTCATTTTATTCAAGTAATTAAGGTTATAATTATAGATGTTTATGTTTGTAAATGTTGCGTGGCTTTGACGTTTTAATGGGTGTGCGCGTGAACCTTCCAGTCGCCCTCAAACACTGGAGCGGAGATGAGTTGCCATGGAAACGGCGCGGCACCGACCGACCGCCCGCTCCACTGACTGCAACTGACAAAGCTGAGCTCCCTCTCTCGCTGTTGTTTTCACTGCTTTCAGGTGAGTTTAGTCTCTAAAATCACACAAATAATACACACAACTGTTCTTGACACTTCTCTTACTTGTAATTGACACGCTTCTGTTGAATATTTACTTTATAGAAATGGTTTAGTGTCTTCAGAAAAAGTCCGTTAGCATCTCAACCGTTTTCAGAAGAGGTAACGTTAAAGTTATGCTAACTTCATAGCTTGAGCTTTTGATATGAACGTTTAGGCTTTTAATCACATCTAATGGGTAGATGAGAGGTTTTGATAGTTTTGTAAAAAATAAATTAGTTTGGAAGTGAGCTAATTTATTTAACATAAACGTATGTATTTAACATAAACGTACTCGATGACGTCACTTACATGGAGTGTGAAAATTGGCTGAAACTAGCTCAATGGTTAACACAAATTGATAAAAATAGTTCTGTGATTTCAGCAGCAACAAAATTATCCTTCTACAACAGAGGGGAAGCTCCACGACTTCAACATTTCTGAAGCTGCTGCCAGAGAAGTTGGAAACAGGTGAAGTGAGGAAGCTCATTAAATAACTTCATATCCATTTTCTCACAATATTTTGTCACCTAACTTACTGTATATCACCATGCATCTGTTATTTTCTTATTTTTTAAATTCTCATAGTTACATTTACGTTTATTTGTTTAATTTATTTTAAGAAAGTTTTGACATCCAAAAGTATGTGACACTGTATGAGCAATATGAATAAGTAAAACTAAAACCATAGATGAAACATTTATGATTATTATCAGTGTTGAAAACAGTTGTGCTGCTTCATATTTTTGTGTTTTTCAGGGTTATTTGATGAATGAAAGAAAAAAAGCAGCATTTATTTGAAACAGAAATCTTTACTCTCTCTTCTGGTCAATTTAATGCATTCCTTGCTGAATAAAATATGATTTTTTTTTATTATTATTATTTTTTACTCTGTTTATATAATATGTTGGGTCTATTAAACAATGAATCCTGGAGAGAGAAAAAAGAAAATGGATTAAACTGTTACATTGGTTTGCACAAAAAGATTAATCAGCACAACTGTTTTCAACATTGATAATACTCAGAAATGTTTACTACATTTGCACTGTAAGAATGTATAGTATTCAAATATTAAAATGCTGACTCGTTAGGCCATGTTTTCTCATTAAAATCAGATGATTTGAATGTAAGGGAATAACTCTAGAATAACCTTCCTGATAATGTCTGGGGCCCAGAAACACTATCCTAATTTAAATCTAGATTAAAGACATCTCTTTAGCCAAGCATTCAATGAACACATCTTATAATCTTGCACTATATGATGAAATAGTAAAAAGTTCACATGACCATCTTTTGCCTGAAATAATATGAACAGCAGCAATGCTAATCTTTCTCCTGTTGTCTCCTTGTTTCCATCTCACGATGCTCAGCATATTTTACTAGAGATTACAGCAGCTCCAGTTCAGATCCAGCCTCACTTGGGAAGACTTCTAATGACATCAACACTCTTGAAGACAATGTGTTTAAACAATTTTCAGATGTTAAATGATATTTTAAAGTGTTTAAACTAATTTAAGTTTTTATGTCAGGTGTTAAAACAAAAATATTATGTATTGTAGTTGTACCACCTGACATGGAAAGTGTACCTGTTATGGAGTTGAAGGATGAACCCAATAGCAGACAGTTTGCAGGACACACAAGGTTTATTATATACAAATAATGGGGAAAACAAAGCCCACGAGGGAGCAAAACAAGACAAGACAGGACAACGAGTCACTAAACTGGACTATGACTTGACATAACTAGACTACAAACAAATAGCGAATACAGAAACAGAACTTTCTCTTGATGACACTCTTGACAGGGTACTCACAGATATGAACAAAGTCTCACAAAGAAAGATAGCAGATAACAAGACGGGGTGGAATCTGACACAGGAACAGAAACAGAAAGCGGCGGGACAGGAATCTTGACGGGGGACACAGGAGGCGACACAACAGGAAACAAGACAGGGGATGCTGCGGGAGACTGTGGAGCAGAAGCTAGAACTGAGCTCCCCGAAGCCGGCTCAGTACCAACGTTCCACATCTCTGAATCGGGGAGATTGTCGTCTGCAGCTGACTGGGGTACGGCGCTCACGGCAGCTGACTGGGGTACGGCGCTCACGGCAGCTGACTGGGGTACGGCGCTCACGGCAGCTGACTGGGGTACGGCGCTCACGGACTCAGTGGACTCAGGACAAGAAGATATGACTGACTTGACGGGGACTTCAAGAATTTGGACAAGACGTTTAAGGTATTCAGACAATGCTTCGGCAGCGACGAGGACAGGCATCTTTTGATGAGCTGAAACCGACCGCAAGACAGCTTCAGCAGCTGAATCGGCCGCGACCCTCTCTGCAGTGCTCACGACAGCAGACTCTGGAACCGTGCCTTCAATAGCGGGCTCTGGGACAGCGCTTGCAGTAGCGGGCTCTGGGACAGCGCTTGCAGTAGCGGGCTCTGGGACAGCGCTTGCAGTAGCGGGCTCTGGGACAGCGCCTGCAGTAGCGGGCTCTGGGACAGCGCCTGCAGTAGCGGGCTCTCGGACAGCGCCTGCAGTAGCGGGCTCTGGGACAGCGCCTGTGACAGCGCTTGCAGTAGCGGGCTCTGGGACAGCGCCTGCAGTAGCGGGCTCTGGGACAGCCAGAGACGAAGGACGGGAGGCTCCCCTCCTCCTCTTCTTTCTCCTAGGTTGCCGTGCGGAAGTCATAGTTGGACTAGTGGCCGGTTGGAGAAGCTCCGCGGGGATCGTAACTGGTGCTGGAAGGGTAGTCTCAGGCAGCGCTGACTCGGTCGAGGATGACTCCGACGGAGAATCCCAAGAGATCCGTCTCCCTCGTTTGCCACGGAGATCGGTGGGTGTGGATGAAGCCTTGGGAGAAGAAGCGGAGAGAACCTGATCCCCTTGAGTGACAACGGCCAGGACACGACCCTCCGGGACCACTGGCAGCGAGGCGGGTGAAGAGAAGATGGAGCCCCGCAACTCCCTTCGCGACAGGCAGTCCACCATGTCAGCAAACGGGCAGTCTACCAACCTCTCCCGTTCAGCAAGAGGCGGAGGAGCGTTGAGACCCGCTATGAAGTAGCGGTTAAGAAGGATGTCAGGAAGGAAGAGTCTCTTCTCATGAGCGACCCGAGCGTACTCTTTAACCCTCTGGGGACCAAAACGCGCGGGCGCGTTTTGCTCGTTTTTTTTTTTTTAGCAATGAAAATAAACACTAAATGCTCTGTTAATTTTGATCTTTCATTTTCGTGTAATACATCAATCGATCCTGTTCAGTTTCTATTTTTTTTCTGTATACTTACAATAAAAATAAAGTGTTTTGCTTTTTGACAAATAAAGAAAAATTAACATGATGCGATTTCTGCCTTCTCTCAGTCAGTAAACTCCCATTTGAAACGCGTTCGAAAATTATCTATAACTCCGCGAAAATTCAGTCAAACAGGCAAACAGACCCACGGGCATAAAGCTTGAGATCGCAGCTTTTAAATGAAGTAATTTATATAGAAAACAAATATTCTCAGCTTCTGTAATCTGTATAAAAAGAGAGCGACTCCAGTCGAGCTCATTACGAGCCATTCAAAAGTAATTTGACCACTCCCCGGAGAGCGTGTGCTATTCAAATGCAAATTCTGAGAACCATTTCAGTCTGTGAAACGCCCCCACATCAGCTGTAAACAAAGCGCGTTGCAATCGAGTGAGGCATAATATAGCCTACCTTATGGAGAAAAGATTCCTCAGAACAGTGCTGATATGAGGAGCAATATCTCCTGATATGAGGAGCAGATCCCGCTGAGGAGTGAGGTAGGCTGTTTTCTTTTCTCAAGTGTTGATGTGGAATAACGTTATGGAATAACGTTAGTGTAGGCCTATGCAAACCGCAAAAAGATGAATCGCATTTCTATAATATGACTCGCCTTTCTGTGAGATGAATGAAGGGTACATATTTGTAAAGACTAAATATGAATCGCGCGTCTGTGTGTGAAAGAATAAACTGCTTTGCTATAGCCTACTGAGATGAGTAAAAATCGACTGGAATATGTTGAAATAAAATGTATTTGTATAAGCAACGTATTAAACTGCAAATTAGCATTTATATGCCTTAATATTTCATAAAAACAACGTTACAGTCAGTCACTTGTTGACTAGATTTGGGTACAGTTTTTAGGCTACTGTAGAATATACTGCCACATCAAATAAGCTTTTGTTTAGCAATTTCTGCTCATATCTAACGTTATATATATATATAACTATATATATATATATAACTATATTATTTATATATATTATATATATTTATATATATTATATATATTATATATATTATATATATATATATATATTTGCTATATTCAAACTAATGAATACATATGATAAAATGTAGGCCTATAATCTTTTTTCTTTTTCTTTTTTACAAAGAAAGAGTACACTTGAAATATTGTTGAAATTGTAATTATTGTTGTAATTGTAACATTTTTAATAAAATAGCAAAACATATTTACAAGATAGATGTAAGTGAAATCTTAAATGGTCAATATAAGTCTTCTTCTAAATACATCTTTTGTCCTTGCATTGTGGCTCAGTCAGTGTCACACCTGAATGAATGGCTAATTATGCAGAGTCATTATGCAGAGTGGGTGGGACATTGTAATCTAAGGTGTAAACTACTCCTCCCCCTCGCATATTGGCTTTCCAAGCAAAACCTGTTTTACACCATTTAAATCAATGTTTTTTTTTTTTGTGAATGATAAAGCAAGACTGTTTTTACATAATTTTGAAGCTAGAACTCAAAGGGTATTCGATAGAAGGATTGGACTGTAATAGGTGATGATTTATTATTTCTAGCTTTCCTCAATGGGGTGTCGATCAGAACACAATGGATTGAATCAGTTCCATGCAAAGGTGGTTTATTGTTGACAGTTTCGGCTATGCACAACACAGCAGTACACAGGTTGCTTAAAGTATTTAGATGTGTGTGTTTGTGGTCTACAAAGGGAAAGAAATAAAGATATATATTAACAAATGTCTCTAGTATTATTATTATACAAACATTACTTCCAAATCTACATTTCTCAAATAAAGAATTATCAAGTTCGATTCTATATTAAATAAAGAAATCAATATATAAGCAACGAAAATATGTAACACCGCCACCCGGTGGTCAGAAATGGCATAACATACAAAACCGAAACTAAATCTGAGGTAATTTAAAAGAACGGCACATAATCATACAGATCGCGTCCTTAAACTTGAAATAACAAGAGTTTCAAATACTAATGTAACGATCACACATACATATGTACAAATCAAACACTGGATGCAATATAAATATTATAAATTGCAAGTAATATCGAACATAAACGGCACATTCACGAGCCCTCAACCTCACGCGATTAACGGATTCATCTCTCTTAAACATGCATCACTTTATGAAAGTATGACATCAAGGCTTTACAGCTCCTTAACAAGTACTGATCACCAAACTAGGTAAACAGTCAACTTACATATATTTATTGACGCACTTTGCACACACAGTCTTGCTTGTACAGTCCCGCTCGTACAGTCCCGCTCTCTGCTGATGATGACTGACAGTAAGTAGCGCATGCGCACATGACTCGGCCTTTCCAACACAGCCGCCCCCAAATTTGGTTACAAATTTGCTCCATTAAAAGGCCGACACTATATGGACTACCGTTAGTCACTTGTGTGGCTTTCATCCCCTTCATCTCGGATCTCTGGAAGAACAATCAGTCGAGCGATGGGTCTTGTGTAGACTTTGTCCTTAATCTGCACCTCGACCGTTCGAACTCGATTATCAGCCCCAGGAAAGACATTAAGTACTCTCCCGATCTGCCAGAATGAACGGGGTAACTGAGTGTCAACAAGCATGACAACTGTCCCGGGTTTGATGTCTACTGATGGATTCTGCCACTTTCCCCTGGCCTGCATGTCAGGTAAGTAATACTTTATGAAGGCCGTCCAGAATCTGTCAGACAATACTTGTGAATGCCTCCATCTCCGTTTTCCTAGGAGCTCAGACACTGGATATATGACTTGGGGTAGGGACCCATCTGGCCGCCCCATTAGAAGGCAGTTTGGGGTGATCGGATCTGCATCAGCAATGTCTGCTGAAACGTAACCAAGAGGTTTGGAGTTGAGGATGGCCTCAATCTCTATGAGGACAGTTCGAAGCACTTCTTCAGTTACTGATTCTGAGCCCAGGGTTGTATAAAGTGCGGCCTTTACCGAACGAATCTCGCGTTCCCACACCCCTCCAAAGTGTGGAGCAGCTGGAGGATTGAAATGAAAGCTAATTTGTTGCTTCGCTAGCTGCTGTTGCAGATCACCACTGAGCTGACTGAAGGCTTCTTTAAGCTCTCTCTCACCACCTCGAAAGTTGGTGCCTTGGTCCGAATATAACTCTGCAGGTTTCCCGCGGCGACCTATAAACCGACGTAGTGCCATGAGAAAGGCATCACTATCTATTGATGTCAGCACCTCAAGGTGCACTGCCCGGGTGGTCAAGCACTTAAATAAAAGTCCCCACCGCTTCTCCATCCGACGACCTATTTTGACCAGAAGAGGCCCAAAGCAGTCCATTCCGGTTGAATGAAAAGCAGGCTTGAACAACCGAAGTCGTGGTGGAGGGAGATCAACCATCTTCTGGGAGGCTGGCTTCGACCTCCATTTACAGCATTCAAGACATGTTCGCTGGTGCTTTCTCACTGCCTCTCTCCCTTTCAGTATCCACACATTTCGACGGAGCTCCGCAAACACTCGCTCTGGTCCTGGATGGAAAGACGAGCATCATATTCCTTTATGAGTAGCTGAGTGTTAGGGTGACTGGAATCCAACACGATAGGGTGTACTGTGCTTGGGTCTAATCCTTCCACCCGCCTTAATCGTCCTCCAACCCGTATTACCTCACTGGTTCTGTCGAACTCTGGGGAGAGACAAAGTAAGCGGCTGCTAGAACGAACAGGCTTACCACTCTTCAACAGATGGCAGTTTTCATGAAAACAATCCATCTGGACCTGTCTCAGTGCGGTCAGTTCTGCCTTCTGGTAAGCACTGGCTGAAGGGGAGCCACTTTGTTCTGCCGCCCCGTGCAACTCCTGTGCTACTGCTTCGACCAAGTCTTTCCAGCTACTAAACTTACTACCATCTGCTGTCACTGGTGCTGAGTTAATCACGCCACAGAAGGCACTTCGCTTTAATTCCGTAGCGTCATCAGGCACTAAGCTGTGCATAACTGGTGGTGCTGGCCAAGTACTCTGAGGTTGGAGGAGGAATTTTGGCCCTTGGCTCCACCGATTGGGTTCAATAAGGTCCTTCAGGCTCTTACCACGGGTAAGATCATCCGCAGGGTTCCTGACAGAGTCAATGTAATTCCACCCTTTAAGGTCAGTCAATTCTTGAATCTCTGCCACCCTAGTGCCCACAAACACCTTGAAGCGGCAGGATTCGGAATGTAACCAGTGGAGGACAGTTGTTGAATCTGTCCAGAAAGTGACCTTCTGGATCTTCAAGGTGAGCTCATTTTCAGCCAGCTTGGCCAACTGCGCTCCTATTAGAGCAGCACACAGCTCCAGTCTAGGAATTGAGCACTGCTTACGTGGGGCAACACGTGATCGGGCCATGAGGAATGAAAGGTGTACCTTCCCGCATGGATCTTCTGAGCGAAGGTAAGCGACTGCCCCATAAGCCTTCTCAGAAGCATCGGTGAAGATATGGATTTCCCGAGTGACCTCTGAGTTGTCCATGCTGGATGGAATGTAGCACCTAGGGAGTACTACAAGAGGTAAGTTCTGAAGCTCAGCTTCCCACACCTTCCATGCTTGCTGGAGATCATCGGGAAGTTGTGGATCATCCCAGTTCCTGTTCTTAATCCAGAGCTGTTGAACAATCACCTTGGCTCGTGTGGTGAAAGGAAGAATGACACCAAGGGGGTCATACTGACTTGCTAACACACGATATATGTTCCGCATCGTCAGAGCACTGTAAGTAACAGGTCTATGCTTAAATCCTAGGTGGTCCGACTCACAGTGCCAATTCAGTCCCAAGGTGGATTCACGTGGGTCTTCTTTATTATGTGAAAGCCACAGCTCTAGCTTGGGAGATCTGGCTTCTGGTGGCAAGTGACTGACGACTTCTTGCGCGTTGCTGGCCCATTGACGGATATCAAACCCTCCGGACGCTAGCAGCTGACGAAGTTTGTCTAGTAACTGCCGTGCCTCTTGAGCAGATGGGAAGCTCTGTAGACAGTTATCCACATAAAAGCAGCGTTCCACGGAATGTCTCACATCTTCATCCGCTGTGCTGTGCGATGAGACATGTCTTTGGAGGGCGAAGGATGCACAGCAGGGACTGCACGTGGTTCCGAACGGCAGCACCTGCCATTCATAGATGTCAGGGGGATCGCCGCGTCTCATGCCACGCCAGAGAAAGCGCAGGAGGGGTTTGTCCTCAGGTAAGAGCAGAACTTGGTGGAACATTCCACGTATATCACCGCTGATAGCCACACAATGCTCCCTGAAACGAAGTAGAACACCTAACAGAGAAGGGCTCAAGGTTGGACCAGGCATCAAGGAATCATTAAGGTTCAGTCCTTTATATTGGAAAGAGCAATTGAACACAATACGGTCCTTATCATTGTGGCTGACTAAGTGGTGCGGGATATACCAGGTCTCCCCTGTCATAGTGCTTGCAGCAGCTGAGAGTTTGGTAACTGCTCCATTCAGTTCTAGCTTTTCAATTTCAGCATTGTACACGGCTGCTTTCTCTGGATTTTGGGTTAGTCGTCGTTCCATACTCCGGAGACTTGGAACCACAGCCTCTTTCGGAGCACAAAAGGAGGGTGAATCCTTTCTGCGCAACAAGGGTGTCGCGTAGCGTAAAATTCCATTCACCTCCACACGAGTTGTCCTGGTCTCTAAGAGGTTAATGGCATCCTGGTCCTCCCTGGACCTTGTCACCTGCTTTTCACAACGAAAAGGCAAAACATCAAGTTGCCATAGCCTTTCAACATCTCTTTTGAGTTCTAGTTCCGCAGGGGTGAGAGACAGGAAAAGGCACTGCTGTGGCTGCAACTTGGTCTCCAAGATCTTGGCTGGTCCCTGCAGTGTCCATCCTAGCCTTGTCTTTATGGCAGCCGGACCACCAAGTGGACCAATTCGAACAGGTGCAATTGGTGTGATTAGATGGGTGTTATCAGCTCCGATGAGAAGTAAAGGACTCACTCTTTCAAAGGCCTGCAGGGGGAGATCTTTAAGATGCTTGTACTTCTCCAGCAAACTGACAGGATAGGAGTAATCGGCCAGACCAAGACGTTTCGCAGTGAATGCTGCATTGATCTTAAAGGTCTTCTGTGGTTGAGTGGCAGGAGATATGTGGAAGGTAACCGTGGTACCACTGATGGTCTGCACATCTTGGCGGATGGTCCGCAAGGCTATGTTTTCGGCTTGACCTTGTATACCAAGCTCATGGGCGGCATCAGGAAGAAGAATAGTGCGCTCGGACCCATCATCCATGACAGCATAGGTGTCGAGCGTCTTGCCTCCATAGCGCAGCAAGACCCGGATGACCTTTAGGAGAACACGCCTGCAGTCAGTGGGTCTGTCCAAGTACAGTGTCTCAGTGGTTGAACTAACAAGGCAGGAACCTTCTCTGGTACTCTTTGTGTTGACCTCATGCAAGATTTGTAAGTGCTTCCCTTTGCAGATGCTACAAGGCTTCTTGAGTGTGCACTGGGCTGCTTGGTGTGCACGACCACAGCGCCAACAACGATGATTGGTCTGGATCCATTCAATCATTTGCTGTTTATCAAAGGACTTAAAAGTGGGACATTGACTAAGATAATGGTCCTCATTATCACAGTAAGGACAAAAAGCTCTAGGTGGGAGTTTAGGTTTCTCCGCTTTAACTGGTCTAACTTGAGACGGTGCTGAGGGTATCTTTGTGGCAATGTCGTCCGCTCCATGAAGAATGGTAGCTGAACGGGCAGTGGGTTTGGTTTCTCTCCAGCGTTCTGGTCTCTGGCTCTTGTAACTGATCTGTGACTCACTGCTTTGACACCAGGCCTCATACTGGAGCCACTCGGAAAATTCACGAAGGTTATACACAAACCCAGGACGGTGGTACATCTGTCTTCGGAATCCTGATCTCATTTCAGCAGGTAACTTACTCAGCAGTCTCTCTACATGTGACCCACATCGAAGCTCGGCTTCACCTTCATCTCCAAGAGTTTCCAACATACCCACCAAAGCCCTAGTCTGTAGAGCAAATTTGTCAAAGGCCTCAGTATCTCCTCGTCGGATATCTGGGGAATCCATCACTTTGGCAATCTTCTTGAGTGCCAACTTGTGAGGCTGGCCAAACCTTTCATTCAGAGCAGCCATGGTAGCAGAGTATGGAAATGGTGAATTGAGATAGGAATCTGCCACCAGACGAGCTTCGTCTAGCTTCAAATGATCCAGCAAGATTTGGTACCGGAACAGTTCTGTGGCATCTGATGGTAGAAGGTTCTCAAGAGCTATCTTTAAACGAGTAAACTCACTGGGGTCCTTAGTACAAAAGTTGGGTATGGTTGGCACTGGACCTCGGTAAGTGGTTTCTTGTCTTACAGGATTCAGGTTAGAGGCATAAGGATCTCTGTGTACTAACTGTGGCCCTGTGGGTTGCTGGGACTGAGAACGCACCTGTGTAGGATAATCTAAAGTCTCTCTAGGGGACTTGTACGATGTTCTGGAATGCCAGTGAGGGACAGGAGTATCTGCTTGGAGGCCCGGCATAAGAAGAGCTGTTCTCTGATAAAGAGGGTGACTTGGGTTTTCAGGATGTTGCCAGGAAGGGAAATCATAGCCAGCACGTTCACCACACATGGTTGGCTGAATGTGTGATTTAGTAGGTGCTGCCGCTAAGATCTGATCTTTCATTATCTGAAGTTCACCCATCATTGTTCCCAGAATGTCTAACATTTTAGAGTCACCTGTTGTAGCAGGAAGGGGCTGGTGTGGCTTTAGAGGTGGCGCTGTTGTGTAGTCTGGCTGGCGACGCTTACCATAGGTAGGTGGGGGCAAAGATGTAGACACCATGGAGTGTGGATGGTAGGATACCGTTCCAGGATGTGGGAGGAGTCTATCCTGTGCAGGGAAAGATGTACTTGGCAACGGAGTGGACTGATGTTCTTCCCATGGCCGATGATATGGAGAAGTCTGAGGACTATTAACTGGCTGCACTGGGGCGTAGCTGGCGCTAGGTTGTTGCAGTTCTATGTTATCCATTCCTTGGAAAAAAGGATCCCTTTCCCCGACTATGGGCGACCATTCATCCACTGTGTCCCATGGACCTTGACTTATGGGACTCGATACTCTGGTAGAAGGTGAAGGGATGTTCACTGCAGCATCTCCAAGCCACTGTGTATGCTGTGTTGTGTGAGGCGACACCGGCTGGCTGCCTGCTCTACGATGTACAGTCGTAAGATCATAATCTCTAAGGTAAGCAGGAAGATGAACTTGACGTTTGGGTCTAACAATCTGAGAAGATGCTTCTTCAGGTTGCATAGTGATACTGATCAATTCTTTGTCCATGAGGAATGCCAGCTCCGGCTCGAAGGACCATTTATTCGATAGAAGGATTGGACTGTAATAGGTGATGATTTATTATTTCTAGCTTTCCTCAATGGGGTGTCGATCAGAACACAATGGATTGAATCAGTTCCATGCAAAGGTGGTTTATTGTTGACAGTTTCGGCTATGCACAACACAGCAGTACACAGGTTGCTTAAAGTATTTAGATGTGTGTGTTTGTGGTCTACAAAGGGAAAGAAATAAAGATATATATTAACAAATGTCTCTAGTATTATTATTATACAAACATTACTTCCAAATCTACATTTCTCAAATAAAGAATTATCAAGTTCGATTCTATATTAAATAAAGAAATCAATATACAAGCAACGAAAATATGTAACACCGCCACCCGGTGGTCAGAAATGGCATAACATACAAAACCGAAACTAAATCTGAGGTAATTTAAATGAACGGCACATAATCATACAGATCGCGTCCTTAAACTTGAAATAACAAGAGTTTCAAATACTAATGTAACGATCACACATACATATGTACAAATCAAACACTGGATGCAATATAAATATTATAAATTGCAAGTAATATCGAACATAAACGGCACATTCACGAGCCCTCAACCTCACGCGATTAACGGATTCATCTCTCTTAAACATGCATCACTTTATGAAAGTATGACATCAAGGCTTTACAGCTCCTTAACAAGTACTGATCACCAAACTAGGTAAACAGTCAACTTACATATATTTATTGACGCACTTTGCACACACAGTCTTGCTTGTACAGTCCCGCTCGTACAGTCCCGCTCTCTGCTGATGATGACTGACAGTAAGTAGCGCATGCGCACATGACTCGGCCTTTCCAACAAAGGGACAACATCCATTAGTCAAAAGTCTTGTGGACACATATTTAATATGTGTTTTGTGGTCTTAATTCAGCAACTTTCATTTAAATTTTTTCCAATAACCACGCATAAACATTATTCTCTTAAAAATACAAACATCTACATACACATTGCTCGCATATTATGGTAGCCCTGTTTGTGCTATATAGAGTGAATTTACACCTTTGCTATTAACATGTTTATAAATAACTGAAAAAAGCACAAATGTCAGAGCATGTCAGAACATCTCAAGGACCCCAAAAACAGCTTGGTCCCCAGAGGGTTAAATCATTTATAAATCGGGACTTTTATTTATTTATTTATTTTTATTTTATTTTATTTTTTTAATTGTTGATTTTTTATGTCAAGATTAAAATTACGGTTATTTTTATTACCAAGCTAAGAAGAAATAATAATTGGTAACGAATGTGAAAGTGGAAGTAAAACATAACAGTGATTTATTTTCAAGGCTTAAAATATATATAGATATTTTAAAAAAAACATATCAGCGATTTATTATGAAGATTAAAAATGAATAAAATACATTAACCTTGCTGTTTAATGTGTTACTTTTAAACACAATGTAAATACCATTGAAATAAAGTATTTTTCGAAATGGTACAAATATTTTTGTACCATTAAAGCATTTATTAATCGGGACTTTTATTTTATTTATTTATTTATTTTATTTTTTTAATTGTTGTTTTTTTATGTCGAGTTTAAAGTTATGTTTACTTTTATTACCAATCTATGAAGAAAGAATAATTGGTAACGAATGTGAAATTGAAAGTAAAAAATAACAGTAATTTATTTTCAAGGCTTAAATTATACAATAAATAAATAAATAAATAAAATAATTGTTTGTTGTGTTTATTCAGGATATGTATGTCTATAGTGTGTTAAACCTTGTTTTAAATAATTGTATTATCTGTCTTTAAGGGTTATTCAATGTAATAACAGTGATAAAATATTTGATTTTATTGAATAAAAATAAATCTGAAATCTCATAAAGTTGTATTTGCAATTTAAATACCAGTGAAGTAAAGAAACCGAGCATAACAAGTATTATTTAGATTTTTTATTAAACATTTAAAAATCGGGGCTTTTATCATGAAAATATATCTGATCAGTGAGTCACATGTAAATGACCTGTCAATCACCAGCGAACTCTTGGTAACCCTAACAGATCTCTTCAGGACTGAAAATATTTAAAATGGACATGCAAGTGCTTATATTTTTTTATTTTGGATTTGTAAAGTGTAGTCTATCTATGTATCTATCTATTGATCTATCCATCAATACATCTATCCATCTGTGAAACTTGAATTTATTAAGTTAAAAATTAATTTTTTTCCAGTAAATCAACTTAAAAGGTGAAACTAATATATTATATACAGTCATTACATGCAAAGTGAGATATTTAAAGGCTTTTACTTGTTATAATTTTAATATTATGGCTTACAGGGTTATTACACGTAAGAATAGTTGTAAAATATGTGATTTCATTGAAAAACATTTAATCTGAGATCTCATAAAGTTATATTCTTCAAGCCTTTATTTGTTATAATTTTATTATTATGGCTTACAGGGTTATTACATGTAATAATTGTTGTAAAATATGTGATTTTATTGAAAAAAAAAGTATCTGAAATCTCTTAAAGTTATATTCTTCAAGCCTTTATTTTTATCATTTTACTATTATGGCTTACAGGGTTATTACATGTAATAATAGTTGTAAAACATGTGATTTCATTGAACAAAATTTAATATTAAATCTCATAAAGTTCTATTCTTCAAGCCTTTATTTGTTATAATTTAGATGATTATGGTTTACTGCCTATGAAAAATGTTGCTCACATATTATAGTAGCCCTATTTGTGCTGAATAGTGTAATTACAACTTTGACATTAATATGTTTATTAATATTAATATGTTTGAATTACTGAAATAAATGAACTTTTGCACAATATTCTTTATATATATCCATCTATCCATCTATCTATTTTATTTAATCTATTTAATTTGTGTATTGTTCTTTCAGATGATTGTTTAGTTTGTATGTATTATATCATGTGTTTTTGTTTTCCAGATCGTTTGAAAGCATTCCTATTCACTGCTTGCAGTGCCACGAGCCGCAGGAGGACATTGCAGTTCATCTGGCCACTGTCTGCTTGAAAGACAGCACAGATGCTGAACGGGAAGCAGAGGTCCAGAGAGCAGAGGCTTCTGCTAGGGAGTGGATCCGTACCAGAAGGATCTGGGATTTTGCTGATATTACCACAATGTTTCCTGATAGGGGTTATCAGGTGACATTGACAAAGGAGCTTATTCGTCGTGGGTTTTTGGTCAGTAACCAGCCTGACATGGACCCCGGCTAAGAAGCTCATTCAACATCTGACCACCCTTCCTCTGCTGGTCTAAGCAGCACACATGATATTGACAGCCCTGTGGACAGGTAAGTGCAGTGTTGTTCGCAAACATTGTTTGCAGTGCAACTTCATCATGTCAGTATGACTGTTTGGGTCCCACTTTATATTAAGTGTCACTAATACCTGTGATCTTACATAGTAACCAGCCCAACATGGACTTTGGCGAAGAAGGTGTTCTTGGCGTTACCACGCAAAACTTTTGCGTTCCCTCGCAAAGATATATTTGTGTTCCCACGCAAAATCTGTTTTGAGCTCGGACAGACACTTCTGTTGTAATGTTCCGCACGTTAATAGAGCGTTTCATAGTGTTTGAACTTGGACTCAAATATAAAGAAATGCGGTCAGTGCTTAACAAAAATAATACACATTTAACAGAATCGATTGATGTATGAAACTCCTATGAAAATCAAAGTCAACAGAGTATTTATGAGTTTCTTTTACACTGATAAAAAAAAGCGAGCTGGTATCGCCGGCGATACCGCTGACCTCAGGGGGTTAATGACCTCCCGCATAAAGCTTTCTCCCATAAAACACGTTGTAATTTTTTTTTAAATCAATATATTGTCTTTTCTGAATGAGCAGTCAGGGTGATTTTCACATAGTTTTAGAGCAAATATTCTAGGTTACGTGATACAATTTTCAAAAGTCTTGTGAAGAAATATTCTTTTTTGTATTTTCACAAACCACGCATAAATGTCATTATCTCAAAACTACAAACTTTTACATACATGCTGCTGATATATTATTGTAGCAGAGTTTGTGCTGAATACAGTGTAATTAGACTTTAGCCATGAAAATGTCACAAGTAACAGAAATAAGCACAAATGTCAGAGTATATCAGAACACCTCCAGGGCCAGAAAACAGCTCAGACCCCAGAGAGTTAAAGGGATCATATAATGTCATTTTTGTACAAGCTAATATGATTCTTTATAGTTGGTACCGATCCTTTTTTCAGGAGCCGCTTCTTAGCAAAACCAGCTTTATACTGACCCTTGTTTGTAAAGCAGTCTGGTGAAATGATTCGCGCAAGCATGAAAGCATATACGTTGATCGTGGGGAATATTCCCTTCGAAAACAAACTCAGCCACTGCGTCTTCAGCGGTTCGGATTTAGGAACATCAAAATGACTGATGTGTTCGTTATTACACCCAAGAACAGAACACCACAATCGCTTAGACGCCATTCTGCTCAGCGCTCCAGCTATCAACAATGAACACGCTGGTCAGCTCGCTCACGAGGGCAGGTCTGTGTTAAACGCTGCTGTCAATCAACCATTGTGGGAGGGGCGTCAATTTTGTGACGTCACAAAATCGAACAGCTTGATTTGAGAGAGGAGGAAACATATAAGAAGATTTAAAAAAAAAAACACTGGATGGATTTTTATCATTTTATGATGGTTGTGTACAGGCACTGCCAACACACATTTCAGTACTATCAACTAGTAAAAGTGCATGTGCCATTATATGACCCCTTTAAGGATTTTGGTCCTCCAAAAGGTCTCGGTAAGAAAACATTGCAGTTAATTTTAATACCAGATAATATAAAATACTAAATTGTACCTTTTAACAGCTATTGACTGCACCATTATAATTATAGTTAATTCTTGAAACATTTAACTACATGCAAAGTATATTCAGTAACTCCAAATTTAATGTTTTCCTAATTACAGGAGTGGTTGCAACCAGAACCTTTCACCCAGATGATATTGTCTGTGATTACCATGGACAAGTCATCACAGCTTCTGAAGGGAGAGCAATAATGCAAAACCTTCATGATGAGGTACCTGTTTTTTTTTTTTTTTAAATCAGGTCAGAAAAGCCTATGCGTGGATGCACAAACATTCCCTTGTGTCTGTCACCCACAAGTAGATACGTTCGGTCGGCGTATAAATCACTCATCAAAAGCAGCAAATGTAAAGCCCTTTTGCTGCACTTTGAAGTTTGATGGTCAACAAAAGGAGGTAGTTTTGTTCAAAGCACTTGTTGAAATCCCTGTTGATTGTGAATTAAATTTTGATTATGGGGTCAATCGAAAATCTTTTCGTGGGGAAGGGTTAGACCTGGAATGGCTGGATGATTAGGCCCCATTCAAACCGGTATAACATTTAATTTGTTTACACATATTTTATAGTATATAAATATTTTATACACATTTTTACATTATATATAGTTAGCACATTTTATTAGAGTGTTTTTTCTTATGTTTTTAGTTGTAGGTAGTTAGGGTTAATTTTTTTATGTTTTATTGAATAAAAACCCACTTTAATTGTTATAAAGCACACAAGTTTTAAAAGTAAAAAAAACAAAAAAAATATATATATATTTTTAACCCAGCCTGGGGAGGGTTTTAACTCACTTATGGTGCACTTTGTCACGTTCACCAGTTAGTCACCAACTCATCACTACATTTCCCATTATACTCATTGGCCCTAACCTGCATTCACTTACTGACTCCTTACCTGCACAACGCCTACCTGAACGACTTGTCTTCACTCATCTGCTTCCTTCATCCATCTTCAATCATTGCCATGATCTGCATATCAAAACAGACATCTATCCTGAACACTGTATAAATCAGTTGCTCAACTGCTTCCATCATTTTGATCACATACTTCTGCAAATAAACTTGTTGATTAATTAACCTGTGTGAATCCTTTAACTGTGTTTAATAAAATAAATAAATATTTTTATGTTATTTCACCATACAGTGAGGAAAATAAGTATTTGAACACCCTGCTATTTTGCAAGTTCTCCCACTTGGAAATCATGGAGGGGTCTGAAATTGTCATCGTAGGTGCATGTCCACTGTGAGAGACATAATCTAAAAAAAAAAATCCAGAAATCACAATATATGATTTTTTAACTATTTATTTGTATGATACAGTTGCAAATAAGTATTTGAACACCTGTCTATCAGCTAGAATTCTGACCCTCAAAGACCTGTTAGTCTGCCTTTAAAATGTCCACCTCCACTCCATTTATTATCCTAAATTAGATGCACCTGTTTGAGGTGGTTAGCTGCATAAAGACACCTGTCCACCCCATACAATCAGTAAGAATCCAACTACTAACATGGCCAAGACCAAAGAGCTGTCCAGAGACACTAGAGACAAAATTGTACACCTCCACAAGGCTGGAAAGGGCTACTGGGGAAATTGCCAAGCAGCTTGGTGAAAAAAGGTCCACTGTTGAAGCAATCATTAGAAAATGGAAGAAGCTAAACATGACTGTCAATCTCCCTCGAACTGGGGCTCCATGCAAGATCTCACCTCGTGGGGTCTCAATGATCCTAAGAAAGGTGAGAAATCAGCCCAGAACTACACGGGAGGAGCTGGTCAATGACCTGAAAAGAGCTGGGACCACCGTTTCCAAGGTTACTGTTGTTGGTAATACACTAAGACGTCATGGTTTGAAATCATGCATGGCACAGAAGGTTCCCCTGCTTAAACCAGCACATGTCAAGGCCCGTCTTAAGTTTGCCAATGACCATTTGGATGATCCAGAGGAGTCATGGGAGAAAGTCATGTGGTCAGATGAGACCAAAATAGAACTTTTTGGTCATAATTCCACTAAACGTGTTTGGAGGAAGAAGAATGATGAGTACCATCCCAAGAACACCATCCCTACTGTGAAGCATGGGGGTGGTAGCATCATGCTTTGGGGGTGTTTTTCTGCACATGGGACAGGGCGACTCCACTGTATTAAAGGGGACATATCATGCTAAATCCACTTTTTTAGCCCTTCAGTGCATTTTGTTGTATATTTTTAGTGTTTAGAAGTATAGAAAATTTCAAATTAGTCTCTTCAGGTGTTTCTTTGATATCTTTATATTCTGTTTTGGCCTTATTTTTCAACCGGTTCCGATTTTTCTATTATCTATGACGTTTTGTGAACTATTACGTCACAGTATTTGCAGCGGAACTGCCAAATAAGGACATCGACTACCGGCCCAACACTTCGAGCAATCCGCCAAGTTTATTTCTCGCTACGAATTTGTAGTCCAAGTTCAAATATGCAGAACTAATGAGAGGGTAAGTCAAATTGTTCGGTTGTTGGATGTACTAACCCACACGCGCCATTACACCGTCTCCCAGCATCAGAACCTCTTCGGAGTGCCTGGTTGAGTTTTATTTTTCGCGGAAATATACCCACATCTGTGGGTAAAGTCATTTTTGTGTGCGCGAATCACTTCAGTGATAACTACTTCATCAACCTCCGCCAGTATAAAGAGGGATTTGCCGATCGACTTCGTCTGATGGAAGGGTCAATTCCTTCTATCTTTAGAGATGACGAACAGAGCACTTCGGTAAGCTGTAAAAAAGCTGTACTTTCCTTTCTTAAAACACATGGTGGTCAGGGTTTAGGAGTACTTTTGTCTTTTCTTTTCTTTTTAAGTACACGACTGTAGCAGTATTACTGTTGTTGAGTGTCATGATGACAATGGTTATTTAGCTGCTGTGTTTTCTGATGCTTTTCTAAACGTAGCATATTATCAATACAGATTTTTAGTGATAAGATTAGGATATAGTAATTTGTCTTGTTAGTGTGCTTGTTTTAACAAGAGAAATCAACTTTCACTTTATTTAGATGGCTAAACCAACAAGGCACAAACCAACATTTGCTGACAAAGGCTGTCAAACAAAACCCCAGATGTGCTCAGTTGGGACACAGCTTTCTATGAAAACACTCCTACCTAATGTCAAGAGTACAGGTTAGCAAAATGGGTTAACTGCTAGGCTGTACATTTTATTGGAAAAACAAAATTAAACTAATATAACAGTGTTGCTAATACTACTTTTTTTTTTTTTTACTCAAAGGCAAACTCAAAGGCACCCAAAGTGCTCAGATGTTGGAGTCTACACTTCAACTACTACCTTTGTGTGAACACATGCTTTCCTGTCCTCCACACCGGTTAAGCGACGCCGGTTGCTTGATATTGAGGAAGAAATAACGCCAATAAAGAGACCCTGTCTGGAGCAGACCGAAGTGGGTGTTGACTCTTTAGAGGGCAGCTCTACAATGATACAAAGCCCACATGATCCAACCTACAACCCTGAGGACTCCATAAGTGCTTTGACAGAGGATACTGGACACATGTAAGCATAACAATACCAGTAAATAATTTATGCACACTCTTTCATGAACTAGTTGTACTATGTACATTTATGTTTGCATGTTGTGCTTGTTTTTTTCTATAGCATTGACCCTTCTACACCGACCTACAAAATGCTTACTTATTGTATATGAAAAATGCCTCTTAGAACTTTTTGAGGTGTGCCCAGTGTGTCAACGAGGGACAAGGGTGCGTACCAGAACAGTTGGGACTTTTCTGTGTGTAGAGCTGTTACGCTGACAGCTGAAGCAGATGCAGAAGCAGGATCCAATTGCAGCAGGTTTTATTAAACAAACTCAAAAGATAATAAACTCAGACAGCGATACAGGAACAGGAACAGCCAACATACAACATTAAGAACTCACAAAGACTGAAACAAGACACAGGGCTTAAATACACAGACAGACAAGCTAAACAAGATAACAAGGGGGCGTGGCTAATGGAAAACACCTGAGAAGACTAATCAACATAACGGGGAACTGCTAAACATAGAATGAGACAGGGGAACACAGACATTAATCGTGACATAGCCCCCCCTCTATGGGCGGCTCCCGACGCCCATCAAAACAAAACAATAGTTCAGGAGGGTGGTGGAGCGGAGGCGGACCCGGGGGTGGGATGGAGGGCCAGGCCCGTGGAGTGGAAGAGGACCTGGAGACTGCGGCAAGACGGGAGGCCAAGGCGGATCAGGCTGTGCAGGCGACCAGGGCGGACCAGGCTGTGCAGGCGACCAGGGCGGATCAGGCTGTGCAGGCGACCAGGGCGGAGCAGGCAGTGCAGGCGACCAGGGCGGAGCAGGCAGTGCAGGCGACCAGGGCGGAGCAGGCAGTGCAGGCGAAGATGACCATTCAGGCGGCCAGGGCGGAGACGACCCTTCAGGCGGCCAGGGCGGAGACGACAGGCCATCTGGCGGCCAGGGCGGAGACGACCCTTCAGGCGGCCATGGTGAAGCAGGCTGAGGAGGTGGCCATGGTGAAGCAGGCTGAGCTGGTGACCATGGCGGAGAGGACCCTTCGGGTGGCCAAGGCGGAGAAGGCCCTTCGGGTGTCCATGGCGGTGAGGGCCCTTCGGGTGGCCACGGCGGAGAGGACCCTTCGGGTGGCCACGGCGGAGAGGACCCTTCGGGTGGCCACGGCGGAGAGGACCCTTCGGGTGGCCACGGCGGAGAGGACCCTTCGGGTGGCCACGGCGGAGAGGACCCTTCGGGTGGCCACGGCGGAGAGGACCCTTCGGGTGGCCACGGCGGAGAGGACCCGTCGGGTGGCCACGGCGGAGAAGACCCGTCGGGTGGCCACGGCGGAGAAGACCCGTCGGGTGGCCACGGCGGAGAAGACCCGTCGGGTGGCCACGACGGAGAGGACCCTTCGGGTGGCCAAGACGGGTCAGGGCTGGACGAGGCCAGCGATGAGGGCAGGTCAGGACTAGACAGGACCAGTGATGAAGAGGGCTTTGAGCTGGGCAGGACCAGCAACGAAGAGGGCTTTGAGCTGGGCAGGACCAGCAGCGAAGAGGGCTCTGAGCTGGGCAGGACCAGCGGCGAAGAGGGCTCTGAGCTGGACAGGACCAGCGGCGAAGAGGGCTCTGAGCTGGACAGGATCATCACAGACTCTGGCTCGGCGTCGGCGGCCATCTTGTCCAGAGACACTGGCTCGGCGGCAGCCATCTTGTCCGGAGACACTGGCTCGGCGGGCGTGACGTGAAGCTCTGGCTCGGCAGGACTGACGTGAAGCTCTGGCTCGGCAGGACTGACGTGAAGCTCTGGCTCGGCAGGACTGACGTGAAGCTCTGGCTCGGCAGGACTGACGTGAAGCTCTGGCTCGGCAGGACTGACGTGAAGCTCTGGCTCGGCAGGACTGACGTGAAGCTCTGGCTCGGTGGCGGCCATCTTGTCCAGAGACACTGGCTCGGCGGGCGTGACGTGAAGCTATGGCTCGGTGGCGGCCATCTTGTCCAGAGACACTGGCTCGGCAGGACTGACGTGAAGCTCTGGCTCGGTGGCGGCCATCTTGTCCAGAGACACTGGCTCGGCGGGCGTGACGTGAAGCTCTGGCTCGGCAGGACTGACGTGAAGCTCTGGCTCGGTGGCGGCCATCTTGTCCAGAGACACTGGCTCGGCGGGCGAAACGTGAAGCTATGGCTCGGCAGGACTGAAGTGAAGCTCTGGCTCGGCAGGACTGACGTGAAGCTCTGGCTCGACTGCGTAAATGACTGGTTCGGTGGTTTTGGTGGAACGTGGAGCAGACCTGCGAGCTCCCCGGACGGATATCCAAGCGGGGTCAAACACTTTAGACACCAGATCAGCACTGTTTGAAATAAGTTTTCGTGCTCTGGGCCATGTGATCTCAGCCACTGGTCCGAAACGGATACGGTGCTCAGCAGGGAGTGGTAATGTGGGTTTGCCTGGGCTGACAGTGTGAGCAGGTTTGGCTGGGCTGGGTGAATGTAGAGCATACTTGGGAGTAAAACTCTCCCAGCAGATGGCAACTGCTTCTCTCCAGTCCAGCCCCGAGAGATCGGGGAGTGGTCGAGGATCGACGCATCCGGCTCCGATTATATAACCAGTTTTTAAAGTTTCATCACTCAGATCACAGTTTGTAGCTAGCTCACAAAATTTCTCAGTAAACTCAAACAGATCGTGGCTTTCCTTCACTATCGCCGTGAGCCGATCCCAAAACATCTTGAAGGACGCGTACTGCTGGATCCATAAATGGTGAGTTCTTCTGTTACGCTGACAGCTGAAGCAGATGCAGAAGCAGGATCCAATTGCAGCAGGTTTTATTACACAAACTCAAAAGATAATAAACTCAGACAGCAATACAGGAACAGCCAACATACAACATTAAGAACTCACAAAGACTGAAACAAGACACAGGGCTTAAATACACAGACAGACAAGCTAAACAAGATAACAAGGGGGCGTGGCTAATGGAAAACACCTGGGAAGACTAATCAACATAACGGGGAACTGCTAAACATAGAATGAGACAGGGGAACACAGACATTAATCGTGACAAGAGCAGCGATGTCCACACTGTGATTTTGTAAGAACATGGAATAGTCAACCACTACATGGAGGCACCCCAGCAGGGAATCTACAGCTTTCAGTTGCTGTGTATTCCAATGGCGGCTCATTTTTCGGAGTGGAAAAAGTACTAACTTTACACTCAAAGCTTCAAAGTTGTAATGTGTTAAATATTGGCATATTGGAACATGTTTGTTTTTGCTTAGATATTCCGAGCAATGAGGCTGCAAATGTTCCAGCACAACACCTATTAGACGGCATGCCAGACTTTACATAGAGCCAGCTATTATATACAAGTGGAAGTCAACACAGGATGGTATAATGTAGAAGCTTAAAGAACAAAATGCCGTACTTGGTGGTGACATGAGGGCTGACTCTCCAGGTATGTACTGGTCCTCTATCATTATTATTATTCTTATATTTATGTAACAATTTCAGAGACCAGGATTGATGCAATTACTAATATTCATATTGTGAATCTCAAAGGACACACTGCAAAGTTCGGAAGTTACACAATGATGGATCTGAGGAGCCAGAGAGTCATTGACCTACAACTAATTCAAGTAATTAAAAATAACAGTGCATTTTCTCTGAGATTAAACCACATTGAATCATGTTTTTATTGTACTTGCAGAGCAATGAAGTGGGTGGAAGTTATCATATGGAGCTTGAGGGACTGAAACGCAGTCTTGGAGTTTTGAATGCACACAATTTATCTTTTGACTGTATTGTCACAGACCGGCATCCTCAGGTCCAAAAATACTTGAGAGAAGAAGCCAAGATCACCCACTACTACGATGTTTGGCACATAGAAAAAGGTATTTTATCAATGTCAATGATGAAATTATAGCTGTATATTGGCTGTTTTTTAAACATGTTTAAGTTTACTCAGTAAATAATTTATTTTCTTGTCTGTTTAACATTTTTTTGTTCTTTAGGGCTATCCAAAAAGATGGTAAATATAGCTAAATATATCTACTGGACAGCTGCTTCCTCAACCACCCCCCAGGAAAGAGTAGCAAAGTGGACCTCCATTCTTAACCATGTGCTAGACATTCACACACATGATGATCCTGCATTCCCCCAGTGTTTACATCCACTGCAAACTACACGGGATACAAAGCAATGGTTAAAACCAGGTGATTATTTTATTACCTTTTACTATTGAATTTATGTAGGCAATCAGTTTAATCTATATTTGTTATAGCTACACCTGCATTCTGCTGGCTGGAGAACTTGCTTACATCCAAGAGGATTCTCAAGGACGTTGAAAAACTCAGTCCCCACTTGCAGACTTCAGCTGTTGAAGCTTTCCACAGTATCATCCTGCTCTTTGCCCCAAAAATCAATCACTATCCTTTCCTGGGAATGCTGTGCAGGTAAAAAGTATTGCGAAGGCGTTATAATCGCTCAGTTCACTTTTTAAATTACTTAAAATACTTTAAATTCATCACACCTGCACTAACTGTCCTAAACAACACCCACAACAGGGGGCCACTGCATTTGTGTTTTTAGTTTGTTCAATGTTTGTATTCTGCGTGTTTTCTTATAGCTTTTAAATGTATTATGTTGAAAGATTAATTTTTTTTTTTACTATATATTCTTTTCTATTCTACTAGGCTGTACCTGGCAGCAATGCACTTCAATGAAAATTCTCACCGTCTGCAAGCTACCACCTCATATGGAGAGCCCATGTACAGAATGTCTTGCCCCAAGTACAAGAAGGGAGAAAGAACTTCTAAGCCCATCAAAACACCAGCAACCTTGAGTAAGTCTTTTAGGGACTATTAATGTTTCTGTGTGTTAATGTGGTAAATTAGATTTCAATAAATCTAAATCATTGTAGCAGCATTTTAATAACAATATAAAAAGTTTTAATTATAACATAATGACGTTCTCATGCAGAGTAATAACAATTGAACCAAAGCCACACAACAAAAATAAATAACTTCAATGCCACTATAAATGGCAGTGCGATAGAACATACTTAAAAGAATAGTTCACCTCAAAGTTGAAAACTGTGTCATCATTTACTCACCCTCAAGTTGTTTTAAAGCTGTATGAATTTCTTTCTTCTGCTGAACACAAAGATATTTTGAAGACTGTCGGTAACCAGACGGTTGTTGGTACCCAATGACTTCCATAGTAGGAAAAAAAATTCATACAGGTTAGAAACAACTTGAGGGTGAGTATATGATGACACAATTTTCAACTTTGAGGTGAACTATTCCTTTAAGCAAAATAGGTTATGGAAATTATTTTCTGTCATTACAGATTATGTCGACGACATCATGGAGCTGGTCTTTGAACAAGTTTTCCCTGATCCAACTCCGTATATAGATGAGGTAGAAAAGATCCCTATCCCACCAACACTCTCATCTCAGCATCCACGACCAGACAAGGCAACAGTGGTCTCCGCTTACGTCTCCCGCTTCAATCCCGGACCGGTCTGAAGCCCACATACTGTCCCTCATTGTCTGGAAACTCCTGCCGTATCCTCAAGACAACACAAGACGGCAGGACAACACGCACTTTCTGGCCCAGATATCCCCAGCACCAGGAAACAAAGTTCCTGTATGCACAATACCTGTAACGACTAAAACACAAAGAGGTGAAATTACTAAGTTTGCAATGAAAATTATTACAATATTTGTTTTCTTTGTATTTAGAAACTCTGTAAATTTGTATTTCAATAAATGGACTAAACAAAAATTCACTTACTGTACCATTCCTCTTAGATGTAATGGCCCATACTGTGCTTTGTAAACATTTATTGCATTTTGTAGAGAATACTCATTGAGACACACAGGCTCAAATCCAGGATGATCCACCATGCATGTCAGCTGACTGGATACTTCCTCCATTCGAGCCGTAACCTTACAAATGTTTAATTTATTATGGAGGATTGTGTATACTCTAACCTAATATGTACTAACAAAGCACACTGACCTTAGGAGTTTCTCGACAGCATCGATTTTCAACTTCAGTTGGCATAGTTGCACAGTTACCACAAGAACACCTGAACACATGATTGGAATAAAGATAAAAAACAAAAACGTCAGTTTTGTGGAGTAAGTAAATAAACCACATGTTGATGTAAAGTTAGCATATACGCATTATGAATATGAAGATTGCAGAGATATCGTAAAGGGCAGTTTCTGCTGACTTGATCCAAAGCACTGGTCAAGTACAGGTGTATCCTACATTATTTTATTTTTTTATTTTTTTACACGGCACGCTACTTTTACACAACAACAACAACATCAAACACCTACTTATGCTTCAAAAACATTTCTGTACACTACTTAGGCGCAGTTCACCCATGAGAAGCAGTTGCCAAGATAGCAGTTTAGTCCTTATAATTTACAATATTGATTACATTTTTAACAGATTGTGTTCAGCATGTTCAGAACAAACATAAAAAATGCATCTAAAATTTTATCCCTGGACTATAAACTTTAGATTATAAATTAACATAAAAAGTTCACTATTACTTTAGTGCTTTTCTTTAATAGTTTATAATAACTTATATATTATTTTGTGAGTGTTAAATAGTCATTGTAAAACAAGCAGTATTACAGGTGCTTCCCAATAAATTAGAATATTGTGAAAAAGTTCATTTAATCTTAGGAATTCAACTTAAAATGGAAGACGGCTGTGTTAAATCTATATATGTATAAAGCACAGTCCAGAGTCAATGCAGCCATCTTCCAGGACATTTAGAGCACTTCATGCTTCCTTCAGCAGACAAGCTTTATGGAGATGCTGAGTTCATTTTCCAGCAGGATTTGCACCTGCCCACACTGCCAAAATAACCAAAACCTGGTTCAATGACCATGGGATTACTGTGTAACTGTTTGATTTCATGCAATATTCTAATTTTCTGAGATTTTGATTTTGTGTTTTCACAAGCTGTAAGCCATAATCATCAAAATTATAACAAATAAAGGCTTGAAATATCTCACTTTGCATTCAATGAGTCTATACAATATATTAAGTTGATTTCCTGAAATAAATGAACTTTTTCACGATATTCAAATTTATTGGGAAGCACCTGTATAGTAGTGGGCATGGATGGAGAAGTAAATTTAAATACAGTAACACACCATTGGGATACATCCATATGAAGACGTTGTTCAGGTTCGTCGTCTTCATTTTCATCTTGCGCCTGCGCCGGGTCCGACTCTGGCTCGAACATATAAGGCTGGATGTCCGTTGTTGACATTTTGTTAACGTTTTTCAAGTTTCTGTGCCGCTAGATAATCGTATCTCTGCTATTAAACTACAAAAATGACCAAACGGGGTGGAGTTGAACAGAGTGACGCCGCTGCAACCTGGAGAGGGGGCGGGGTATGAAGTGTCTCATTTGCATTTAAAGAGACCGCACCAAAACGAGTTGCTTTCAGACGCACACCAGAAAAGGGGTAGAAAAAGGGGCCTGTGGAGCTATAATAATGAGGAATTCAGACCCAAGCATTGCAGTTCCGCTTTATATAGACTACAAATGTATGATTTATATGTAAAAAGGAACAATTTAAAAGCATGATATGTCTCCTTTAAGGAGAGGATGACCGGGGCCATGTATTGCGAGATTTTGGGGAACAACCTCCTTCCCTCAGTTAGAGCATTGAAGA